>NC_058498.1:797500-875000 GCF_020382885.2 Scatophagus argus | reverse complement strand
ACTGTGAATATTGTGTGTCTTGTATATTTTATGGTTTAAAATGAGTGTAAATATCCTCCCGCCTTCGTTTGCACTGAGAATGTCCCCCCGCGGGACCCATAAGCGTTGACCTCATCTCCAACACGTTCTGATCCGTCAGCAGGACGACTTCACTCGTCTGTTGTTGTACGATGTGACGACACCGAGGTTAAACTTTGGTTGGGTTTGCAGAGAGGTGACGCTCAGGTTTCTCTTCGCGGTTTGGGTCAGAACTGAATCGGTGCCCTCCTTTCCTGTCTCCAGATCTGTAACCATGACAACAAAGGGCTCCACACTTGATGTCGTCAGGGGACTCGTTAAACCAAACCTTTGTAACAGTTTTTGAAGACGCAGACTGCGATGTCCTGCTGCTGGATGTGTCAGAGAAGTTTTCTGTGTGTCATTGTGGAAAGCAAAAACAAACAACAGATTTTGTTCCAGGACTTGGATTTGGAGGACCTGCTGGACCTGAGAACAGCTCTGTGCTGCTCAGAGAGGACCTGGAGGGCGGAGCTCTGGGCTTCTGTGATCAGTCTGCTGTTACAACATCAGTCCTGGATTAACGGCAGGAAATGGACGGAACATGACAGCTGGTTGGACACCCAATCATCTGGCAGAAACCGCAGCGCAGTCTGCTTCAACTAAATGGGATTTTAATCTTATCAGTTACACCTGTGACTCTCCTGCAGTGACGAGTCTGAAGTGACTGGCTGGCCCGTGTGAAACACCTGTGAAAAGACACGGTAACTGAGACCGATGGCAGATTTGGTTTTAAAATCACAAACGTGTCAGTCAATGTTGTCAGTATTATGGCACGACCAGAACCGATCAACATGCAGGACTGTTTTCTGAACCCGCCTAAACCAAACCGCCTACAGGATTCAAACCCTGCATTCTGGTTTGACTGGCTTGTGCGATTTATCAACGTAGAAGAAGAAAAAAGCAAAACACTGGACGTTTGTGTGCTTGTACATGAATGAGACAAAGCTCACAGCATGATATATTTTCCATCTGATGTGCTACATTAAGCTTAGCGTTCACATTTTGGTATGTAGTGCTAACAGCTCCCAAACGATTAAAAACACTCCAGCTGTCCCTAAGCAGACTGTGAGCTCCGGCTTCAGGGAGGACACTCAGATAATGTTATACATATATACATAATGACATGTTGTACTCAACAGCCTGAAGCCAGTCGAGGCCTCACATTAACACAACGCGATCAAACAGGACATCCTGCAGCACGCAGCTTCAGACAGGAACGCTGGACTTTTAAAGACCACATACGACTTCCTGCTGTTTCAATCAATAACGAGATACGGACACACACACACAGACAACATGTGTGTGTCTGTGTGTCAGGAGACTGAGTGAGTGATGCAGAGTCACCTGGGGAGCCCGCCATCACCTCACTCTCTCACACACACACAGAAGCCATGCCGCATATCTGTACCCACCTGTTTCAGAGTGTGTGTGTGTGTGTGTGCGTGTGGACAGACATGCAGATGGGTTAAAGGTGACCCCTGGACTCAACATACCAACAGGAACAAGGTGGAAACACACACACACACACACAGACCCAATCAGCCGTCACAGAACTCAGCTGTTCTCACCAGACACTCGATAAACGACCAGAAAACACACACACACACACACACACACACACACACAGAGTGAGAGAGCGCACTAACCCGGCGGCAGCATCGTCCATACTTCAGTCTTCACACACACCGAGATAAATCCACGACGGAGTGTGTGTGTGACGTCTCAGTTTCAGGTTTGCTGTAAAGCTCCGACATCCAGAAAACGAGAGAGGTGTGTGTGTGTGTGTGTGTGTGTGAGTGTGTGTGTGTGATGCTGAGGCAGAGCGCGACCAGCAGCTCTGTTATTCTCTCCATCAGCTCGCCTTCCTCTTTCTCCTCCTCCCCCTCCTGCTCCTGCTCAACCATCCCCTCTCCCTCCCTCTCTCTCTCCCTCTCTCTCTCCCCCTCTCTCTCTCTCTCTCTCTCTCCCTCTCTCTCTTTCTCCCTCTCTCATCCATCTTTCTCACTCCATCTAAATCTATTTTTCGTCCTCGCTCGATGCCAAGCCCCCCTCCTGTTAAACACTAACACACACACACACACACACACACACAGGAATGGAAACTTACAGACCGATTCCTGCCTGGTGAAGATAAATAAATCTAAAAACTATGATTAAGGTTCATCACTGACCTCTGAACACAGTCAGTGCTGGAACATAAAACATTCATTTACTGAAGCCAGTTAAAGGGGTCACATTATGCTTTCTGGGGTCTCCACTGCCTCCCACTGTGCAAAAACGAAGCCAAAATATTCTGCATACGAGCGCCGCCATCCTGTTCTGGTGACATCATTTGGAGCCAAAGTGTGTGCAGGAGTAATCAGGAGATGTGGGGTTCCCGGCTACACACCCATCTGAGCCAATCAGGAGCATCGCTCAGCTGTCACTCATGACATTGGACTAATGTTATAATAAGGAAGGACAGCCAAGAGAAACCGTGTTAGAGGATACTTTCAAACAAGGGTCCTCTTTTTGTAATATTTTGGTGTCTAAATGTCCCATTGGTACCAGAGGTTTTGCAGTGGGTCCAGTCCATCACCTCAGCCAGCAGCCGTGACGCACTATGTGACAACACTATGGAAAGGATGCCTCGGTTCAGTTAAACCTCTGTCTCAAAACCACCACGCTCTATGCGCAGATACTGCAGGTTTACGCTGCAGGTCATCGTAAGACACTTCACGGAAACAAAATAAAACTCATCAAATCTATCTTGGTTGGTCTTTTTAAGAATCACAAAGTCTAGTTTGATGGAAATAAACCTTAAATTCACCAAATGAGATGTAAAAATATTCTGCCTCTACATGTTGTTTTTCCGTCTGACAACACATACAGAAGTATCCACTGATTTACCACCAGACCAAAGAGCAGCCTTCTCCTTGGGCTGTGAGGCTCCACGACTCATCCTCCACCATAATTAACAGTTTTCATTTTGAGGACACGATTATTTATTCATTCATTTATATAACTGTTGTTTTGGTGAATAGCATACAGGAACTACAACCAGCACAACCTTCTGTTTTACAATGATAAGTAAATTAAATCATGAAGAACCTGCTGGAATTTTCCTGGAATCCCCTCAAGGACTCCTGGAGCCCCTGAAAGAATCTGGGTCCCTTCTGTAAAAGATACGGCTTTGAAGATTTGCATATTCAGCACACATAAACGATCCACTCAACGCAGACGTGATGACTGTGTGTGTGGATGTCGCAGCAATCAAAGAGGAGGGTGGAGGATAGATGAGGATAGGAAACAGAGACGGAGACTAATCTGCATCAACACACACACACACACACACACACACACACACACACAGACTAATTCAAAGCAGTGTGCTCTAACAGTCTGTGGGGAGCTGATGCAGGCAGCCAACTGTTCTGTTATGATAGCTTATTGATCCAACACACACACACACACCTCTGTGTATAACCTCCTGCTGTTCGACAGGACTGAGGGGCCTGATGGAAGCTGAACTGGTTTCCAGCAGCAGTGGGCAGAGTGTCAGACTGGGCTTGTTTCCACTAACTTCAGTTAAAATCACTGAAATGCGTCCAGTCAGACCGCTTTGCCGAATGGGCAGCATCTGAACTGAAACGAGGACTGCATCATTTCATTTGGAGGAGCTGCTGTAGTCAGTCCAGTACTGCAAGGAAGAACACTCACAAAATATAATTTTCTAGAGAGGAGCTCAGGTCCAATGGAACAACGTGACCCAAACTACATTTTAGTGATCTGCCCAAAACTTCAAATGACGGTGGTCATGGGTAAAAGAAACCAGCGCTGACTCTTGGTAAGAGACAGGAAGTGAACAGTGTTTCACAGCAGATGCCTTTAAAGCTGACTGGACCGCACTAAGAACCGCAGGACATATTGACAGACTTCTTGATCCTTCTAATGGTTGCACTCAACCCTCTGCAGGATGTGTAATCTATTAATTACACTTGGTTTCCTTTCTAAAACCACGCCAGACACATGAGAGTGTGTGGAGGACACGTGAACCTTCACCTAAACTGCTCCATAGCAAAACACAACCCGACATCACACACGGCGATCGGACCGACAGGTCAACTCTTCTGCCAAGCCTTTTACTTCTCAGAGTTCCTTTTAGTCCCTGAACACCGAATCCCATTTCCCATAATGCAACTGGACAGTGTGCTTCTGTATAGCCTGCATGTCTCTTTGAGGTTCACTGATTGCAGGCATTTCACCCTCCACGCTCTCACATTCAAGCTCTGTTTGCTTCACAAACTCTGCAGCCTGAAGACCAATCAAATAAACACAGCGCTGGACTGAAATCTGACTGCTTACTGTGCAGTTTTACATGATGTGCTACTGTAAACAGAAAGCAGAGCCATGGTCTGTTATTTCCTTCAGAAGGAGATAAATAACTGAACCCGCAGTGGCCCAGATGGGCGCTCGCTCTCTGAGAAATGAGGCTTTTTATGTTGTTGACCTTCTCCGAGGCTGTGAAGATAAGAGGGTCGGTGGGCTGACCAGAATATGGAGGGACAAAAAACATTAAAAGGTAAAATATGAGACAGATGAGACTCTGAATGTAAATTAATTTTCATAGTGGAAGCTGAAACCTGCAGCTGGTTGACAGTTTCAGAGAGAGAGATACTGCAGATAAACCACTGCAGTTAAACACAGAGAGGAGGAGGAGGAGGAGGAGGAGGAGGAGGAGGAGGAGGAGGAGAAGGAAGAGGAGAAGGGGGAGGAGGAGGAAGAGGAGGAGGAGTAGGGGGGGGAGAGGAGGAAGAGGAGGAGGAGAGGGGGGGGAGGAGGAAGAGGAGGAAGAGGAGGAGGAGAAGGAAGAGGAAGAGGAGTGGGGGGGAGAGGAGGAAGAGGAGGAGGAGAGGGGGGAGGAGGAAGAGGAGGAAGAGGAGGAGGAGAAGGAAGAGGAAGAGGAGAAGGAGGGAGGGGGTGGAGGAGGAGGTGGAGGAGGTGGAGGAGGAGGAAGAGGAAGAGGAGAAGGGGGAGGAGGAGGAAGAGGAGGAGGAGTAGGGGGGGGGGGAGGAGGAAGAGGAGGAGGAGGGGGGGAGGAGGAAGAGGAAGAGGAGAAGGAAGAGGAAGAGGAGTGGGGGGGAGAGGAGGAAGAGGAGGAGGAGAAGGGGGGAGGAGGAAGAGGAGGAAGAGGAGGAGGAGAAGGGGGGGAGGAGGAGAAGGGGGGGGAAGGAAGAGGAGGAGGAGAAGGAAGAGGAAGAGGAGAAGGAGGGAGGGGGTGGAGGAGGAGGAGGAGGAGGAGGAGGAGGAGGAGGGTGATGGGGAGAATGAAATGGAAAAAGAAGAAAGGAGTCTCTCTGGGGCAAAGTGTTCATGCTGTACCAACAGCCAACACTGACTGTGTGGGAGAAGTTTGGTTTAAATTTCATAAAATATAAATAAAAATAAAAATCGGAGCGTTAACAAGTGCAAATACTTCACGTTTCTCATCCATGAAGCAGAAACACATTCACTGGAACATTTCGTATTTTCCTGAACTCTGACGCCGTTTCCTGCAGTCTCTTCACGTTCACGTACTTCACATTGGTGTGAAGTCACGTTGTAGTGCTGCTCAGTGTCTATTTATACTGCGTTTGTCTCGTCGTGTCCTGTGACAGCCTGCTGCTTCCACGACCCAGTTTCCCTACAGGCTCCATCACGTTCCATCTGATTTAATTAACTTTGCAATGACTGTGAGTATACATTCGTATTATTAGAGAACTTTAAACAAACTGACACCAAAGAGAGAAGATGCCTGCAGCAAAGATAAAACTGTAAAGGCTGTCCTGAAGGTGGCGCTAGAGCAGGAGGTTCTGTGGGAATCTGAAATCCATTAAATCACAAGATGTAAGTGGGAATGGGGGACAAAGGGTTCATTCACTTCATTAATATTTAGTGTAAAGAGAAGCAGGACGAGTGTTTTCAGGGTCGTGCTAACATGCAGACGTTCATCCTGATGTCATACGGTCTGATCCCGACATCACGCAGCCCCGTCCTCATGCCGTCTCTTCCTGCCTCCAGAGGAGCTTGAGGATGACACAGAAACAGAGTCCAGGAAACAGGCCAGACAGAGAGAAGAGAAACAGGGACTCATGCTCCTCCCAAGGACAGCTGTACCACCTGAGGGCGGAGCCGACTGCGATTTTAATAAACCTCAGGAAGGCGACGCTCTCTCTCTGTTAGCTGAATAACAAGCAGGTTTAGTTTGGCTTCCTGCAGCAGCTGCAGGGTCACAGTTCACAGGCTGGGATTCCAACCAACAACCTCAAAACCCAAACTCTGACCAGGAGCCTCGCCTGCTCTGTGGACTCAGGAGAATCACATCACTGTGTGTGTGTGTGTCAGGTCAAGGACAGTGCAGCACACACACACACACCTACCATGATTATATGCTACCTGTGTGTGTGTGTGTGTGTTGCTGTTTGAACAAAGCCACACCAATCAGGTCAAGGACAGTGCAGCACACACACACACACACACCTACCATGATTATAAGCTACCTGTGTGTGTGTGTGTGTGTGTGTGTGTGGTGTTGAGCAGCATACTGATGCTGCCTTGCAGACAGATGTGTGGTACTTTGATGAAGTGTATAATGGAAATAATTTCCAGGGATTATGATACAACGGCGCACCCAACACACATGCACACTGTGAGACAAATAATCTGTATAGAAATTATTAAATAATAACGTAAAATATTTAAATGAACCAAATAACCGTGAACACATTTACTTTACTGTATTTCGGTATTTTTGGGTGACTGGGGATCAGAAAAGTGATGAAGAGATGTGAATGGAGTCTGGCCAGTAATATCTGTCTAAACCTAAACTAAACCTCACAGGATTAACCTGACCTTAATCCAAGTCTCTATCCTCCAAAGGAAGAAGAGCCTCCACAATGTCGCTATGCCAACAGATTAATGTCCTCACAAGATGACGAATACACACACACACACACGAAGATTCTCAGGAGAATCGAATGACACTCGTGCATTAAAACACACCATGTTGTTTTCAATCCATTTGTGTCTTCTGCCTGCTAAACGAAAGCCGACTGACATCCGAGTCAAAAGTTTCTGCTGAGAACACGAAGCTGCAGCTCAGGTTGTCCTCCATAAGCCTCCTGCTGCTGCTAACCAGCGAATCCTAATGATGACGTGTCGCCTGAACTTTAAATTTAATGACAAGCCTCGTGCCTGGTAGCCACACTTTCAGATGAATGCCAATGACACGATGACATATGTTACTGAAGTCAGACAATCACGATGAGTTTCTTCATGTCACTGCAGTCTGACTTTGTGTTCATGGAAGATGATCTCTTGTGGGCTAAACTGACTGGGCTAAGTTTTGAGCTAAACTGATGTTGCTGTGAGCAGTTAGCTGGAGATCTGTGATGACATGTGATGTGTGGCTTCAAACATGCATCCTTCTCAAACTGGTTCTCATGGATATATGCTAGCTAGCTTTGAAGGAAGACGACAGTGTTCATTTTGTGTCCAACCAGCAGAAATATGCATTAAAATGAAACCTGATGTGTGAGATGTGAGATGAACCAGGCTAATGTTTATTATGCTAACTGAATACATTTTGACATGCTAAATGTTACATGCTAACATCCATGAAAGAGCTGACATTTCAGAGAATGATCTTAAATTTAGCATGTAGGCATAGCTTGCACGCTAATATTTGGCATTGCTACAACCTGACTATAGTATGCTAATAAGCTATCTTTAGCATTCAGAACACAGCAAGGTTACATGTGAGTTTGACATGACATAACCTGCACTCTAGCACCACCCACAGGACAGAATCTTTACATTTATATTTTTAATCTCACTCGTGTCATCATTTTCATGAGTTATAATCTTTGTAATAAAAATTATGACATTTAAACACAAAAAACAAACAGTGAAGTACAACTGAATTAAAGGTTAACTAAAGGAACACCATAACTTTACATTAGTTAGAAAACTGTATCTGGCAAAAGGCCTGAAGATATTTAAACAACGTGTTACTTTAGTTTACAAGCATTTCAGTGAAAAGGAAATGTGTTTCATAAGAAAAGGATTTGGCCACACAAAGTCTGACACAGTGCTCAGGCGTTGATGCTGTACAGTAAAAACTTCAGAAAACCAACTCTGAGCAGAGCCTCCAGTCTGGAGGGAGACTTCAGCTCTGAGAAAAACAACCTGAAACAGCATTTGGAATTGAATTAAATCATTTATTATTGTTGCAGCAGCCAATGTCGCATTTCACCAGGAATATAAATGAGACGACGAGTCGAGAGTGAAGAAGAGGCAGCAGGACAACCTGAGAGACGAGCAGCAATGATCAGCACCACCACCAAAACAAATTGATCATCCACAGAGAAATGAGAAGCGACGACCAACCCCTCCTCATGTACCACACACTGACACAAACAAGTACAAACAAGTCACTTCTTTGTATTTAGCCCTCAGACCCACCACACACCAGGCACGTGGAAAAAAGAAAGCGTGTTCGATTTCAGTCTTTCATAAATAAATGTTTGCCGTCTTCCATCAATCAACAGATCACAGAATCGGACAGACGGCTGTCAGGAAACAACAAGCCATAGAAATGCTTTTCTGACACAAACCTCTGGACAGATGATCCAACCCCAACTACTGTAATTAGCCGTGATCCACTCAGATTGTCTGCAGTTCACATTTTTGGGTATTTCTTTTTTTTCTAAATGTTATTCACTAGCATTTGGTCAGTATATAAGACTGAAATACTTTGCTTTTGCTGTATGAAATGCAGACGTTGACATCCTAAATCACAAGAGATCAACAGGCAATATAAATTCAATATAAAATCAGCATGTATAAAATTGTACTTTATGAATGTCCAACTTCAGCTAATAAGCTTAACGTAAATGCTGTCCACATTATTCTAATCAGCAAAGGAAATTAAAAACGTGAAAAACAAATTAAATCGGAACAGAAGTCCAGAATACGTCTACCTGGGGACCGTTAGAGTAATTCTCTACAGTACATCAGGTGATTTCTGTTAGATCAAAGATCTTCAGATTTAATGCGACAAATTTTTACAAAAACGAAACGAAAAAACCACACAAACAGCTCATTCAGATCTGTGCCTATAAACACCGAACCCCATTTAAATCAAATAAGCTCCTCCTGCAAACAACTAAACCCACCAACCAGCAGCCAGAAAAAAGCCCTCACAGCCCCGTCCGCCCGCTTCAACCCGCCAAACCAAACCAAACGCACCCAAACCAGAGGGAGGCAGAGGCAGCTAGAAAACCCCAAAAGTCCAGAGAAAGAGAAGCACAAAAAGAACAAAAGTAAATAAAGACGTCCTCCACTCTGTGCTGTAACAGGCCTGTGGACGGGACTGTTGGTTCAAACAAGCCCTGCAAAGACAGAAACACACACACACACACACACACACATTAACACAGCTGCTAGCTTAAAGTGCAACACCCAGACAAACACAGAAACCCTGAAATACACACTGAGATACTCCCACAGATACACTGAGTACACACTGAGACAGTAATGTGGAGTAGAAGAAGACACTCAGAGATGTTTTTAAAGAAAGGTACGGTGTGTTAAACTGAAAAGCCTCTGAGACACACAGAGACACTGTGAACAGAAATACTCTGCGATAACCCACGGTTCAAAATCAGCAGATTCATCCGTCACAACAACAACTGACTTCAGCACAGTTTGGGAGGATTAGTCTACATTTCTGAATGATCCGTCAGAAACTGGTTAAAGAAACTGTCAGCTTAACATCAGAATCTGGGCAGTTTGTGTCTGTTTCAGCATCAACAATACCTCTGACAAGCTGAAATTAACAAGCGTGTTGCCTTAGCAGAGCTATTCTTAGCACTTTCAAATCAAAATAGAAGGTTGGTGTAGGATTACAGAATGTGTGTGTGTGTGTGTGTGTGTGTGTGTGTGTGTGCACGTCTGCTGACCCAATTAAAAGTTGAGGTGTAAAAACAGAAAACAGCTGAGCTGAGCTAACATCTCTAATGCTAACCCTGTTAGCATGTGGAGCCTCCTGTTACAGAACGCCTGCATCTGCCTGATTTGACTGCTGCTGAAAACACACAATATATAACAACAAACCACCAGTGTTAGATTGTCACAGTTTAAAATGTCCTCACTGGGTGGGTCACATGCTCATTCCTCACAGTGTGGCCCAGACAAGCGCGCACACACACACACACACACGCACAGCAAGGTGCTGTCACAGCTGTTTAAAGCTCTAATGGATCAAATGACTTGCTGAGACAAACTCCTCATACTAATGAGAGGAACTAAATGAAGCAGAGACTCAAGTTAACAGATTTGTTTTTTTCCTGACACTTTTGAACAAAATAAATCATGTTGGCTCACATGTTTAATGTATCTATGTGGTGTTATTAAATATTTTTATTATATCACCAAATCTCATATTCAGAGCACTGACTGTATATAAATATGGATGACAAGGCATCTCCTCTAAGTGAAGCCCAAACACATGGACGCCCCCTGGTGGCTGGCTGCAGTACAGCTCATAAACTCTCCGCCCTCCATGTTGACAGATGGGACACGAGCCAAACTTAAAACTAAAAAGTACAAGTCAAATAAAATTTTCCCCAAGGATGGTTTCTGTCATTTTAGCTCAATCTCATTACACTGATGTTCGTTCAAGTGTTCATTTGTCTAATCAGTTTGGTTTTAACTAGCTATGTGATGCTATAAAAAGGGGCTGAAAAGTCATGACCACCTCCCAATCACTACTGCACCGACTCTGGCTCCACATGACGTCACCAGAAGCCATATTCTGGCTTCACTTCTGTACAGTGGGAGGACGTGGAGATGTGCTGGACATTTTTCTGTCAGCTGTTCAGATCCAAACCAACAACATTAGTCCGTCTCTCAATACTGTCAGACTTCCTGTCTGTGGCTGTAAGCTCCAAGCCCATTTCTTCCTGAAAATGTAAACTGGAATTTTCTAAAACAGCTGATGACTGTAGTTTTAAATTAAATAAACAGAAGGAAATAGTGCATTTGGTGGGGACTATTTCCAGCAGCGGATTAACCCACAATACACATTCAGAGTACAGTAATACACAGCAGGGGTGCTTTCACAGAAATGGCACATTTGTATGGAAGAATAACTGAGGATTTACCGACTGCTGTAGCAAAGTGTGATGATGAGACTGTTACTACGGTTTTCTTTAGCTTAATGTTCTTGAGGTTTCTTTGCAGCATTTCCACGATCTGAGCTTTGAACTCCATCATCTGAATGGTGTGGTTAACCAGGGACATACACATCAACATTCACTGCTAGTTTAACCTCAACTAAACATTCACCCCAGGAATAAAGGTTTGATCCACTCAAACTGAGCGCTGATTTTGGACTGATGGAAAAGTATTGCTGTTTCCTCTCCCGTCTGTCCTGGCTGACTGTGCAGATGCTGCTCATCAAGTTCTTCATGTTTCCTCCAAATGATCATCAGTGTGGTTACTGTGTGTGTTACTGACCTTTGGCCTGCTCCAGCTCATCGTTCAGCTCTGACAGGTTGGGAGGTCTGTAGGGCGGGGGCTGTCTCAGAGGGGGTGGGGCTGCAGCTGGCGGCTGTTGAAGCAGAAACAAACTGACTTGGTCAAAGTGCTAGTGTGTATTGTTAGTCTGTGGAGATTGATGGTGAAAAGACACTGAAAGCCTGCAGTCCAGTGTGCTGGGGCTGTGCTGCCCTCTGCTGGACTCTGCAGGACTCTGCAGGACTGATGAAATTGACAATGAAAGTGGACATGTTGTGACATCCATCTTTCCACAGAGCTCGTGGAGTTGTCGGGTTTGACAAACAGCTGCTACTCTTTTAACATCACATAAAATCCCAGCATCTGTAACCAGATGTGAGGGTCTGTTCTTACCGGAGAGACTGTCCTCTTTGCTTTGTGTTTACTGTAGCTGGGGGCTGTCAGAGACATGGGCTGAAATACACACAATGTGAGAGATGAGTGTGCATCACATTTACATGATGTGTTTGTCTTCACAGTGTATATGACACATCTGTGTGAGTCAAACTTTCAGACTGGATTTATGTCTGTGGGGGAGGTGGGACAAAGTGTACATCTCAGTGACTTTAATCTGTATGTGAATTCTTCTACTTCATTTATTGTTATATAAGAATTAAAAACATGCTGAACAAGCTGCCAGCAGCTCCTTTTGGTAGCTTGGCCATGGGTGGACACACAACCATCACCGTTTTATTTTGATACTGAAGAAAACCTCAAAATATCACGATTCTCAGGCAAGTTCTGCATGGTCTTTTTGTCCGATTTACAACTGGATTAATGGACATTTATTCATGATGGACATCAGAGGCAACAATGTCCTTGGGAAGTGGAAATCACACTGAATGACATCAGTATGTGTTTCAAGTCTGTGTTCACATTTCAGATCCCGTAGTTTCATCGGGGTTAAAATGACACCCTGAACAACGAGTTAAATAACTGAAAAGCAGATTTTATTCCGAACCTCCTCCTTCAATCGTAGTCCTGTCTGAATGGAGCTTTACTGTGTGTGTGTGTGTGTGTGTGTGTTAGTACCCGTGGAGTAGCCGAGAGGCTCTGGACGATGAAGACGACGGGACTCGGGGCTGATTTGATGGCACTGACTGCCTCCTCATGACTAGCAGCTTGTAGGTCTACACCTGACACCTGCGCGCACACACACACACACACACACACCCCACTCAGGTATGACAATTGGTGGAGTCTAATCCATAGTTATGAGACCTAGATTTCAAGATCTGAGACAACAATGCTATAGAAGTGTGTGTGTTGAGTCATGGACATGAAAAACTCACACAGGTGAGTTCGTAAAGCTGACAGTGACTCCAGCAGGTGAACTGAGTGTATATCAAGACTAACACCTGAGACACAGGCACATAAAGCTGAAGAGCATGTACTGTGGACCAGGTCTTAGGCCCAGCCTCACCTCCAGGATCTTGTCTCCAGTCTTCAGACACTGTGTTCTGGCAGCAGGACTGTTGGGTAAAACCTGTTTGATGAAGATTCCCTTTAGTTCCTCTCCATTCCTCAGACGCTTGATGACATGACGACCTCCCACGATGCTCAGTCCCAAAGACTGACCCTCCTCAGGCCAGACCTCCACCCTGCAGGTCACAAAAACTGTTTACTGCCCCATTCCTGATGCTCACAAACACCTCCACAACACCAAACATGAGACAGACAAACATCAATAATCCTTCACATCGTGATGTACAAAGTGGTGTTACAGACAGGACGCTAGCAGGTTAGCATCATGCTAACTGCAGTATCTCATGTTACATTACATGAGATGGCTCCAACATGACATCAACACTGCTGTTTCCTCACAGTCTGTTGATTCTGTTAGCTGATTCTTTATTGTTTTAAAGATGGTCTGTCACACTTTGACCTTCAGGGTTTTCTGACCTTATGGCCCTGAAGGCCTGCAAAGGTGACGAGCGGCTCACTCATCATCTTGTTGAAGCGATAAAAGATGAAGAGACTTGCATGTAAAAATATCCATCAAGAATCTGGAACCAAATGAGCCTGAAAAGTGTCTGTGTGTGTGTGTGTGTGTGTGTGTGTGTGTGTGTGTGTGTGAGAGAGAGAGACCTGCGGGGGGGTCCCCAGTGACTGAAGGCAGGGGTCTCCTCTCCCTCCCCCTCCTCTCTTTCAGGTAGATCACTGTGAACACACACACACAGTTAGCCAGTTAGCCACAGGCTCCCACAGTGCTGGTTTCTAACTGACCAGAGGTGAAGCAGGTCTGCTACCTGCTGCCTCCTCTGATTGGTAAAGAGGTTCCTCCCTGGCCCCGCCTCTTCCTCCTCTCTCTGGCAGTCATCCTGACAGACCTTCACAAAAAGACAAACAACAAACAAGATGATCATCAAAGATGTTTCACTCATCAAATGTCAACACAAAACTCTTCAACTTGTTCCGAGGAAATGATGGAAGTTCCAGAATTTGTGAACCTGCAGCCCAGATCAGTCACAACGTTTTTGAAGGCTCAGAGAGTCTTTGTTTTGTCCACACGCACAACAAATTGGGAATATGACTATCAGAGAGAATCGTGCAGGAAACAAAGAAAACTTCAGCATTAAAACTTTGAGAAATGTTCAGTCCAATTTTACAAAATAAAAAAATTATGTTCAGACAAATTCAACCAGTAGAGGGCGACACAGGACAGTGAAACAGCCAGGAACAGAGGAGGTGACAAAGAGGAGGAGGAGGCAAAAGAGACGGAGGAGGATACTGACTCGGTGTCGGTGTCTGTCAGAGTGAGCTCAGAGTCTGCTTCACTGTCTCTGGAGTCTGGAACACACACACACACACACACTTTTATTTTGAAACGCACACACACACTTCCTGCAGTGCGTGACATCACAGCTGACACACTGACATCACGTGTCAGAAATCAGTTCTGTTGTTCATATATTCAAGTGTTGAGAGATCAAAAGAAAAAAAAGAAGTTTCGCTTAATCAGTTCTTCATCATCATCATCATCATCGTCACTTCTTGCGTTAATGCACTCCCTTGTAGCTTCTAACAGGCCATGTGACCACATCTCATGGCTTCTTCAGGACTTTTGCTTGCTGAAGAAGGTTGTGGCACACAGTCGAGGATGAGTGTACAGACTCAGACTTTAATGTTTGTATTCAGTCATGTTTTTGCTGTATTTTAAAACCAAATGCAGTAACTTTCAGAAGCTCATAAAGATTCAGTTTCTGACCCAGAATCAGGTTTCCCGCAGACACGATGCCCTCCTGGTCTTCCTCCTCTCTCTCTCTGAGCTCCTCCTGCTTCTCTCTCCTCCGGAGCTGAAAGGAGAAAACAAACAGTGACAACATCACAGATCTGAATGGTGTAAATGGGTCAGTACATCAGAGAGGTCACTTCCTGTTGGCAAAAGAAAAATATTTAGGATGTAGTACACAACAGGCCTTCACCTGCTCTGCTCCTTGGGTCCGGCTGGAGGACATGAGCTTCCACTCCTCCCACGACGGAGGAGGTTTCCTGGGGAGGGAGCCCATGTCCTCCTCGGCTTTCTCCTGCGTCTCTACCTCTTCCTCCTCCACCTCCTCATCCACAGCCATCTCCCTACCCTCCTTCACAGGCGGGAGGTCTGAGGTCAGAGAGAAGGAGGTGTAGCGAGGCAGACCTCCATCCAGGATCAACTCCGGCTCCTCCTCCTCCTCCTCCTCTTCTTCTTCTTCTTCTTCTTGAAGGTCTTCTGGAAGGATGGAGCCGTCGCCGAAACCCTGAAACACACGACCACATCTGTCACAGTCGTGACCGCATAACGAAGACGATGATGTTGATGATAATGAGGCAACACAAGTCAGAGCTGATCTGAAGGACGAAATGTCAAGATTCTTATTATAATGGAATCAAAATTAAAATACTCAGATGGCTACAAAGAAAAAATCTTCACATTTATTCGTAAGGATTCCAGCAGTGAAGATTTGATCACTTCCCTCCTCAACTAAAGGAGGTTTAAAATGAAAGCAGTTGAATTCAGACATGCAGAGAAGACACATCTCAGTCCTGAAACTACAAAGATTTGGGTTTTCCTCACAGACTCTGGCACCTCCATGTAAAACAAACTGTTTTCAACTGCACGACCACAGACCGAACAAAACATGGGTCACCCACACGTGAAGCTCAGCGTGCCTCCGACCGTCATCATGTTGGCAGTGCCCGACGCCGCCTAAATCCCTAACAGGTGGAGCACGGACTTCGTGGACAGTCTTTTAGCACTCTGAACTACACATCAAAACATGTTATTTGTCTGATATTTGCACGAAAATCTCTCGAGAGGCCAAGTTCAATGACTCACATTGGTTGATGTGAGCAGACAGCAAGCAGCTCACTGAGACTCAAAGAGGCCACAGGCTTAATTATTTATAAATTTAAGCCTTAATATAATATAAATACAAATTCACTCCTGTGCAGTTTTGTCACAAACAGAGAAATTAGCCACAGAGAGCAAAATTGTAAGCATATCTTTTTCTGCTGGACATTTTAACACATTGTTTTATGGGGATTGACTCACTTTTGGAGCCAGCCTCAAGTGGCCATTTGAGGAACCGCAGTTTCTGATATGTCCACGTTGATCCAGAGGTTACTGTTTGGATATGAGCTCTGTATGTCATGTCAACAAACCTCAGGTTCTTCTTCTGTATACTTTGTATAAACTGTGAAAACCATGAAGAACATCACTCTGACGCTGAGCCAGAGGACATCTGAGAAGTAAATCGGTAAAAAGACAAAAAAAGTGGCTCATCAGTCCAGTCCGGTCCTGATATTTTGTGGTGAATGAAGTCAGTAAATCAGTCAAAGTGTCGGACCCAGAAGCCTCGAGACGTCTTCCTTCAGCTCGACTCCTCAGGGAAGAAACGCAGTTCGCACTAAATCTAAAACTTGACTTACTTTGAACATTAGCCTTCATCTCCGCACACATAAAGGTTTTTCTCCAACTCCCCAAAGAGCCTTCCTCAGCACATACTGAGGGGATATCCTGTTCTTAACATTACGATGCAGACATTAGGCCTCTGCAGGGAAATATTAATGACAACACTTAGGCTAATTTCTATCGACGAGGTCCCATCGTCAAGGACTCTGCTCCTCTTCTTTTAATTTGGGCCCGGGAAGCCGGCCCATCACGGCCATATAATGGAGGTGAGGAGCAGACGGCGGCAGCAGCAGAGAGCTCATAACGTTAACAGGATGTTCTGTAGACTGATGTGTATTGGCCGTGACTGCCTGGCCTCATATTCATAAGATTTAAAGACGATGTCATTTAATATCTCTGCCATTAGGCGATGAGGACGGCGGAGATGACGAGTCGGTAGGTCCTCAGACTCTCAGCGAGGCAGCCGACTGCAGAGCAGCACAGCAGGCAGCCTGCTGGTTCAGCCCTGGGTTCAGACTCGCAGGCTGTCTGCAGGGCTGAAGGATTGCCACATCAGGAAGGACTCGTTTACTGCACCAACACTGAAAACTGGCTTAGATTCAAACTGGTAATAACGTGATTAGTATGTGGACATCTGATCTGGATCAGGAAAAACTGATCCAGATGATGGAACAAGCCTCACGTTGTGATCTCGGCGCTCACTGCATTTAATGATCAGTTCACTTGACAGCAAGTGAAATAATGAAAAAAGGCCTGATAAAAGTTCACTGCGGTATCTCCAAACCCAGAGACGAGTGTTTACAAGTGCTGGACTGTTGTGTTGTTGTCTGTTCACGGACTAGACTCTCAATTAACCAATGAGATGATCGAATGAAAATTAGTTGTCGATCATTTTGATAATCGATGAATCGTTTCAGGCAAACGTCTGCTGATTCGGGATGTGCTGCAGATCTGCTTTGGTTCAGGTCTCAGATGTGATGATTTTAAAACAGCACGCCGAGCTGCACATTACGGACTGTTAGAAGCTGAAATATCTGCTGTGTAACCCGTGTGCGTTTACATCAAGTTTTCCTTCACTCTCGCTCCTCTAATGCAGTTGTGGCGTATTTTAAGTTAATCTGGTTCTTTCCGTGGCTCACATGCTGCTTCTCGTTTGGATTCGCAGCTCTGAGCGGTGATGGTTTGTCTTTGTCCCGCCGATGCACAAACATAAAGAATCCGGATCAGACTTCAAACGTTAATCAGGTTTCTTCAGTTGAAACGACTTGTTTTATACGCACGTCCTCGAGTGTCGAGCTGTTTGAGGACACACGGATGCTTCTGATGTCAGATAAGAGAGTAATAACCATAAAATAAGCAAGAAAAAGACCTGAGGTGAACACAGTAAAGCTGATGGTTGGCGTCACTGCTTTCTGAGCGTACAGCTTGTTGTCTTTTCTCTCGTGTTGTCGTGTTAATCGCTCTGAAGTGCAGCAGCAGCAGATCAGGATGATGTGATGGCAGCCTGTAACTACAGCAGCAGCTCGTTCCTGCATATGACCTCTAAAAGTTAACGAGGTGTGGATGTGTAACGGGGGTCTCTCTCTGGTCAGCGGGCTGGCGTGACAGAACGATCCGGCGGTGAAGCGACAGCGCCGACCCCGACTGTCTTTATGGAAACCCATCAGAGACCTGTGGGCTGTGAAAAACCCTCTTCAGCCAAATGGGCCGCATATAAAACAGGAAATAAAACGGCAGCGCAGAGGACGGCCGCAGCAGGAGGACAGAAAGTAACACAGCAGAACACAGGGTACAGTGAAGTACAGTAGAGTACAGTGAAGTACAGCAGAGTACAGTGAAGTACAGTGAAGTACAGTGAAGTACAGCAGAGCACAGTGAAGTACAGCAGAGTACAGTGAAGTACTGTGAAGTACAGCGAAGTACAGCAGAGCACAGTGAAGTACAGTAGAGTACAGTGAAGTACAGCAGAGTACAGTGAAGTACAGTAAAGTACAGTGAAGTACAGCAGAGCACAGTGAAGTACAGCAGAGTACAGTGAAGTACAGCACAGTACAGTGAAGTACAATGAAGCACAGCAGAGTACAGTGAAGTACAGTGAAGTACAGCGAAGTACAGCAGAGCACAGTGAAGTACAGTAGAGTACAGTGAAGTACAGCAGAGTACAGTGAAGTACAGTAAAGTACAGTGAAGTACAGCAGAGCACAGTGAAGTACAGCAGAGTACAGTGAAGTACAGCACAGTACAGTGAAGTACAATGAAGCACAGCAGAGTACAGTGAAGTACAGTGAAGTACAGCAAAGTACAGCAAGGTACAGTGAAGCACAGCGAAGTACAGCAAAGTACAGCAAGGTACAGTGAAGTACAGCAAAGTACAGTAAAGTACAGCAAAGTACAGTGAAATACTGCAGAGTACAGTGAAGTACAGCACAGTACAGTGAAGCACAGCGAAGTACAGCAAAGTACAGCAAGGTACAGTGAAGTACAGCAAAGTACAGTAAAGTACAGCAAAGTACAGTGAAATACTGCAGAGTACAGTGAAGTACAGCACAGTACACTAAAGTACAATGAAGCACAGCAGAGTACAATGAAGCACAGCAGAGTACAGTGAAGTACAGCAGAGTACAGTGAAGTACAGCAAAGTACAGCAAAGTACAGTGAAATACTGCAGAGTACAGCAAAGTACAGTGAAGTACAGTGAAGCACAGCAGAGTACAGTGAAGTACGGCAGAGTACTGTGCAGTACAGAGGTAAAGAGGTATTTTAGGTACACAGTACAGCTGAAGGCAGAGGAAACTGATTTCTCAGTATCTCATTAAAACTCAGAAACGACCCTCAGCTGAGACTTTGGAAAACTGAATCTTTGTTATTCGTCTTTGTGCTACGAAAACGACGAGCGGATGATTTGACTCAGAGCAACAAACTGAAGAAAACGGCTCTGCAGCAGTACTTACTGTGAGTACTGCAGTACTGAGTGTACTGATGCTGGAGGACCAAAGTGTCCTCAGAGTACCCCCCAAACAAGCCTCTCCTCCCTCCGACTCACTTAAGAGAGAGGAGCTGCTGGTTGAGCTGATGGAGCACTTTACCCATCGAGCTGAGTCAGCAGCTTCGCAGACAGAGAGGGGGAGGGGGGGAGGAGGGTGACAGAAGAGAAGAGGAGATATACAGAGATGATAGAAGTAAGGAAGGAGGTGAAGAGAGAGGAGATGACATAAAAGGAGGGAAATCATGGCCTCCTCAGGGATCACAGGACTTCCTGAGGAGAAACGTGTCTCACTCAGCCGGCAGAGGAAACAGATTCGATCATGTGACCAGTTAGCACATGAGCTGGATTCACTGGTCCACTGGTCTTTCTGCCACCTCCAGTTGTCTCATCCAACCCTCAGTTTCTAGTACTCCATAAAGCCAAAAGCCCGACGGACTGGACGTCAGCTCATCTCTGAGCCGTCGTCATCCGGACGCCGTTTGGTCTTCCACCAGTTTTCAGTGGCTGCATCGTCGTGTTTCACAGCAGCCTTGAACCATTTCTCTCTCCATTCCCGCCATTTATTTATTTCTGTTTGTTTTGCTTGAGGCTGTTCATCTGACACGCAGAGCAGTAAAACAACCCGAAGTGAGAGGAGCTGAAGAGGACAGGCTGAAGGGTGGAGACCTGAAGACGATGGAGAGGAAACACAAGAAAACCTTCACGGTCCAACTAAACTGGACTCGCTGATAAAGACTTGGGTAAGACGCCAAACGCCGACGCTCCACGGTCAGCTCACCTGCTGAAACTTCAGCTTCAAACACTCGATAATTCACTGGACAAACCTGTCGATTCCTTCCAGTTCACTCTGAGCGTGACGTCAATTTGTTTGCATCCTACAGAGTCAGAGTCCTCCACATCCTACAGAGTCAGAGTACTCCAGAGTACTCCACATCGTACAGAGTCAGAGCACTCCAGAGTACTCCACATCCTACAGAGTCAGAGTACACCACATCCTACAGAGTCAGAGTACTCCAGAGTACTCCACATCCTACAGAGTCAGAGTACTCCAGAGTACTCCACATCGTACAGAGTCAGAGTACTCCACATCCTACAGAGTCAGAGTCCTCCACATCCTACAGAGTCAGAGTACTCCAGAGTACTCCACATCCTACAGAGTCAGAGTACTCCAGAGTACTCCACATCGTACAGAGTCAGAGTACTCCACATCCTACAGAGTCAGAGTCCTCCACATCCTACAGAGTCAGAGTACACCACATCCTACAGAGTCAGAGTACTCCAGAGTACTCCACATCCTACAGAGTCAGAGTACTCCAGAGTACTCCACATCGTACAGAGTCAGAGCACTCCAGAGTACTCCACATCGTACAGAGTCAGAGTACTCCACATCGTACAGAGTCAGAGCACTCCAGAGTACTCCACATCGTACAAAATATTCAGCTGGAGTGAAAAAGTTCTTCCAGCACACGTAAAACAAAACAACAGTCAGAAGTTAATTTGTGATAAAAATCACAGCCTCAAATTTGGTGGTAAATGTTGGATTTTCATGTGCTCATTGACCAGTGACTGACTGTACTGTATGAGAGAGTGAGAGTGTGTGTGTGTGTGTGTGTGTGTGTGTGTGTGTGTGTGTGTTACCTTCGGCACAGGTAGCTGTGTGTTGCTGACTGAATCCTGGCTGCTGTCGTCTCTCCTCTCTGTTTCCTCCACCTGCACAAACACGCTCACATCAGACTGAGCTCAACACATGAAGCTTCACGACTAAAACCTGAGGGTGGAGACGCACCACCAGAGGCTTGCGGATGCCCAGGTGGACGGTGCCGGGCGGGACGGACTTCAGGACCTCCACGGCCTCGTCCAGGGTCAGCTGGTCCACCTGGGTCTGGTTGACCGACACCAGCTGGTCTCCAGGAAGCAAACCGCCGTGATGCTCCGCTGAACCGCCGGGAACCACAGAGCGAATCACCGTCACGCAGCGACCCGGATCCAGCGGGTCCTGAAGGCAGAGGCAAACAACACCTCAAATCCACCATCAGAGACTGAGCAGGAACTGAAGGCCCAACATCAATAAACATAAATCACAGGCTTAAGGTCACTTTTTCAATCCCCGACCTCCGTGGACGGGGGGCAGCCGTGGCCTAGAGGTTGGAGAAGCGGCTTGTGATCAAATGGTCACCGGTTTGATTCCCCCACCAGACGGGCAGGAAAAATTTGGGTGTGGTGGAGTGATTAATGCAACAAATGCTCCCCCCCTCCATTAGCCGACTGCCCTTGAGCAAGGCACTTCACCCCCAATATTCACCTCCAATATCCCGGGCGCTTGATGCTGCCCACTGCTCCTGTGTGTGTTTCACTGCATGTAATTTGCTGGGTGTTGCATGTGTGTGTTCAACTAAGGATGGGTCAAATGCAGAAGACGAATTCAGTGTGTGTATGTAAAAACATATATGCTGTCAGTAAAGTGATTCTTCTTCTTCTTCGTCAGCTTCAGCTTCTAACTGCCGAGCAGCTCACTCTGATATTGAGTTCTGTTCGCTTTGACTTTTTGATGTGACAAAAGTCAATGCAGATTTCCCCTCCCTGACTGAGTCCGCTGGCAGCCTTTCAGAAAACAAACAGGACCAAAAACAAAGTGACAGTGGGAAACGGGCGTCCCTCCCCACACAGCACAGCCTCACTCGGTGACCATCCCATGGTGCAGTAAAGCCACGGAGACAGCAGGGGGAGACAGAGACCAGACAAACAACAGAAAATCCACATGCAGAGGGGACACCAACTCCATCCAAGTCCCACAGTCAAACGGACTGGAGATGTCCAGAGTTTAAAACAAGACGCAGGAAAAAGACCATTTCACGCTCCAGCAGTGAAATTCGGCAGCAGAGGGTCAACGTGAACGCTTAGTCCCGTCAGCAGCCGCGATTTAAAGCCCAACACGACAGAATCTGTTTCACTAATGTCTACTAAGGTCCAGACTGATGGATCATCTGCAATCTGATCTGCCTCAGTGTTAATGTGCTGCCATCATTCTGCTGGATGGACTGTTTGTACAGCTTCAGTCCGTGATGGTAAAAGGTCCGAACCCGTTTCTCTGACCGGGGAGGACTACGAGGTGCAGCTGAAAGGTCCAAATGACAGTAAGTGAACCAGCGAGCGTAAGCTGCTTCCCAAGGTCGAGGACACGTCCTTGGTAGGACACGTCCTGCACAGGTCAGACAAGATTTCTTCCTAGCATGCAGAGAACACATACTTTGGGACAGGCCGGCGAGTGTCCATCATTGAAAAGGTCCCGCCTTCACTGCATACTGCACCGCCTGCGATGGTGTCCTAAAAGGACCAGCAAAGCATTGTGTCCACAGATGACAGCTGGTGGCGATAACACTCTGCAAGAAGAAGAAGAAGAAGAAGAAGAAGAAGAAGAAACGTGCCCGTCGGACTGTGGGTACTCTCAGAGCCCTGAGACTGAACACTGGACTCTGTCCTTCATAGAAGCTGAAGGATCCTCCTGTAACATTCGGTGACACAACGTTGAGATTCTGCCGTGTGAGGATCCTTCACTGACTTTCAGACTTCAATTCTCAAATTTCAAGAAATGTGGCTTTAAAGAGCAAGTAAGCACCCTCAGAAACTCTGGTCTTTGTTGATCTCCAGGTGATTCTCACCTGAGCGGCTGCACGAGCTTTGACTCGGACACGACCCAGAAGCACTGCTGGTCCTCAGAGGACAAACTCGACTCTACGAAGGCCTTGGGCCAACAGAAAACAAGCTGTGCCCCAACAGAAGAACATTTTAGTTTTTAGTGTGCAGTCTAATAATACAAAAAGTTTCAATATAGAATTTGATGGCTCCTGTAAGTTTTATAGAAGAACGTTGGTGATGTGCTAATTATGGGAAACACAAAGACAGAAATGGAGACAAACTTCTTTAGCTCGATGAATTTTGTTAATTTCTAGAGGTTTCATCAATAAACTGCTGAATATATTATACAGTATTCATATCACTGATTTATTTTTAAGAGTTTTTCTTCATTTATGTTAAATTAGATTCTTTTTGAAGTTTATAACAAGTTCAACATAATACAAATAAAAATGAATAACAATAAAAGAAGTCTGGAGGCAATTAACGATCCACAAACGCAGAGGACGGACTGAGACAACATGGACAGATAAACTCCACACGCAGTCTTCATGTCTCTGCTCCGTCTGTTTAACCCGAGTAACCAGCAGGACGACCCGGTCCTGCCACAGTCCAAACCCCTCACAGATTCATATGCGGTCTATAAAACCTCTCCTGGTTGGAGCAGATGCACATTTTGTGAATTCCCCTGTGTTGAACCCGGGGCATCGCCCGCGCTGCAGCACGAGCTGCTGTGCCAAGTTTCAGGCTGCCAGAACAAAAGCTGTGCTGTATTTTTAGACAGAACAACATGGCTACAGGTGGTGAGGAGTCAGAACTCAAGTCCTCCACTCCTACAAGATCCTCCGGAAAAAGAAAGGCCTCTGCTGTCAAGACGTGGAGATATCAGAAACGTAGGAGAAAGTGTGAGAGGAGAAAATAAAGAAATTAAAAATGTACTTTGCCAAAAGTAGTGAGATGTTTCCTCGGTTGGCTTTTCGTGCACAGAAAACAATGAGGGGGGTTTTTAGTTTGTTTTTTTGGACATGTAGGTTTCAGAGTGTCTACGCAAAGTTTTTAAGACCTTCACGATGTCAGTCCGAATGAAACTCCAATGAAAGTATTCTTAGTGTTTTTTGAACTTTAGACTTTATATTTTTATTTTAAACTCGAGACCTTTCAGGGTCTCTGAGGTTTTGTAATATGAACAGAAAAGTTTCCATTTTATCACGAAGAACATACTGAATGCTTTAAGGCCAAAAGTATAGAAAAACTCCAGTCTAAGTAACTTTAGTGCGAGTCGGCTGTTCTTCAGCTGATCTTAAACACAGCGGCTTTGTAGCAACAGTTTGTCTCTTTCCTCCTTCTACAGGACAAAAAGCAGCTCCATGTGGACATGGGTCTCCCAGTTGGGTCTGGACCGGTCCACACAGAGCCCTGATCTCACCCCAATCCAACACCTCCGCTGAGGCCACAGCTGACCGTCGTCGGTTCACAAAGTCCGGATGGCAAAAGAAGCAAAGGTTTGGGTACGAAATCGATGCAATACATCCAGACCTTCAGGTTTGGTTTTGGGTTTTGATATTTAATTGGGTGACGTTGTTACTTCACATAAATCAGGCTGAGAAAAGCAGGGAAGGTCAGACCCCAGAACAGCACAGAGAATCCAGTAAATCAGCAAAACGAGATCAGGTCAATGAAACTGCTTCTGAAGCCTGTGGAGGCTGTGAGTGTTGGCATGGAGCAGGAAGGCCTGAATTCTGACTGTTTCTCCGATGGTCAACATGCACTTCGTGTTTCTCCGCTCAGATCAGAACACAACGTCTGGAGAAAAACGCACTTGGTGACGCTTTTAAGGTGTCAGTTTTTAGAGGAGGCCGAGTCCAGACAGGCAGATCAGATCTGCTCTTCTCTTATTGCCTCCAACCATCTTTCACTCCACTCTGACAGCCGGAGAGTCAGTAACAGGAAACACTTTGGCAGGAACGCCGGGCCGACGTGCCCTTGGGCGACAGATACCGAGGGAAGAGACGGAGGAGGAGGAGGAGGAGGAGGAGCAGACGCTGAAGACTGGTGAGAAAAGTTGATTCATTTGATTTTGTGAAAAGTGTTGAAGGCTCAGTTTCCCTCCGAGGTGAAAAACTCCAGTCAGAGCTGATAAACTTGTGTCTTCTACAGACTGAATGCTTTTAATGTTTTTATTGATTTACTCTTTTATTGTACTTTATTTATGTGAAATTAATGAAATTATTTTCCCTCACCTCAAAGTGACAACACATTTAAAAGATTAAAAGTTAAACGCAGATTATCAGTTTTTATTCAGAGCTTCGTGTTATAATCACATTCATATTTTATTCAAAATAATATGGAATATCAGGGTTTTGTTTTTTCTGATGTTCTCTAAGAGACAAAATGATTTTTTATATTTTATGTCAGTATTTTAGTTTTGATTTTGACAAGTGGAAATTAGCATATTTTTAGAAAAAAGGTACATGGATACAAAGTGAAATCACTTCTGTAAAACTAAATATTTTATTAGTTATGGTGAAACTGGAAGTGGTGAGCACTGACTGAATCTCTGTGTCCACCCAGTGAAACCGGAGGCCGGCTCAGACCGGGAGTCCTGGTAAAAGATGATCTGAGCCTCAGAGCTCAGACCTGAACAATCAGGTCCCGTTTTATGTTCGCTCACAGGGGCCCCTGGAGGCCTCCTGATGCCCCGACATCCAGATGCACAGCACTGATCCTGACCTCACAGATACTGAGCAGGAAGTCGTCTCCCTGCCAACTCACTGATGAACGACTTATGGCTCCGTGCTGAACAAAAACACTCATTTCTACATGCTAATGTCATTTATTCTATTCTATATATTTCTATAGTTTTTAATGGTTCTCCTTGTAGGCGGAAACACAGCTGGTCAAGCTGTACAAGTGAGTTAGAATATTTACAGACTGTTGATTTTGATTTTCTTTTATTTAATGTAGTTTATATTTTTGCTGGCAACGTTAATCCCTTTTGCACAGAAAGTAGTGCCAGGAAGTTGGACATTACATGTGCAGATCTGTTCTTTATACGAGAACAGTTTTCCTAAAACTGGATTTCAAAAAATTACAATAAACAGTAACTTAACATATGATAACACACTGAATCGTAACTCCTAACTACTTATGGATAGATTTATTTTAGCTCTATTCCATCTGAATTTTTATCTTATGATTCTTGATTTATTCTGTGCTTTATGTCTTCTTTTATTTCTTGTTCATCGTTTATTTCTTATTGTTATGCACCAAAGCAGATTCCTTCTAGCAGCAGATTGAATTTCCCTCGGGATCAATAAAGTATCCATCCATCTATCTATCTATCTATCTATGTGAAACCTGATTCTGAGCAGCAGATAACAACATTTTATCTGCAAAACTCTTCATGTTAATTATTTCTACACAGAGAGAAAACGTCTTCTCCATCCTGACGAGCAGGAGCGACTGAGTTAGCTGAAAACACACACACACAAACACACACACACACGCAGCTTCGGGCTGCCAGATTATTCCATGTGATTACATGTAAATGAACTTTAAGTGTTAATTTCTCTTTTCTTATCATGTAGTTCAAATGTTTCCTTCTAAAGAAAAATAATGATTTTCACCACACACACACACACACACACACACACACACACACACACACACACACAGGCCCCCTGGGCACATGCTGTATGTGCAGGCTGACAGGGATGCAGACCAACAGGGAGTTAACCCGCAGCTTCCCCCTCCGCCTCAGCTGCAGGAGCAGCAGGAGGAGGAGGAGGAGGCAGAGGTCTTGGAGGTGAAGCTGTGCCTTAAGATAAAGTGCTGAAGCAGGGTGGGGGAAGAAAACACAAGAGGGTTTCCCAAAACTTCTCCCCAGACGGCGATGATTCTCAAGTCTGTTACTCGCTCAGAGAGGAACAAACAAGATAGTGTTTTCAGCAGCACTGCTGTGGGTCAGCGATTCACCGTGAGGTACAGGATCTTAGTCGCCACAGATGGTCTGACGTGGACCCACGAAACCCCTCCATGACACCTCCGGATCTGACTGGGGTCTGGTGCCTGCCTTAAGCAAGAAGGAGCAGCTCATCTCTAATGTAGGGAGTTTAATGAACGATGCTAACACGTTAAGCCGCAGACAAACTGGTCGGACTTCAAAGGACCAGCAGTGACGATGAAGCCAACCGCTGTCCCCTCACGTCGTCGTGTCGGGGCCGAAAGGGTGAACATGAACGCACCGCAGAAGCTACAGCCAACCACCAACTAGTACGATCTGTGCCTGCCTGAGACGAAATAACTCTACACACCAGCAGGCGGCGTAGTCACATCATCGAAGGCGGATGAAGATAACTTTGGCAAAAGTACGACAGACAGATGGACAGACAGTTGGACAGACAGACAGGTGGACAGGGACAGGGCTGTTGTCACCTGGTAGTCCAGGATGCTGAAGCCGAGGCCCTTGTCTCTTTCCTTCTGCAGCTGCAACACCTGAACGTCAGGAGACCACAGAGCGAGCTCCCCTTCATCTTCATCTTCATCTTCATCTTCATCTTCATCTTCATCCTGCTCCTCCTCCCCCTCCTCCTCCTGTTTGTAGTGCATCGTCTCCTCTGTCGACACCTCCTTTACAGGAGACACCTGCTGCTGACACGCACAGGTGACAACAGAAATATTCAAAGTTCAATCAAATCCATCTGCCAGCTGTCAGAACCAGCAGTTTTTCACCACAGAATCAAATAAACATTAGTTTACAAACTGAATGTTTATCTGATAAACATTCAGTTTATCTGCGAACAGACGACAGTAAAAACTGAATGTTCACACGTCTATTTCTCCCAAAACATGATTTCACCTCTCAGTCGAATCCAATAAACATTTCCACTTTCACGACTGCCTGATTTGCATGCAGTGAGACACTAGAGAGCGTGAGACAGGCTACCTGTCTCGCTGCCTGCTGCTGTTCACTGGTGTCCTCCCTGTTTTCTGTGGGACCGCAGAGCATCGACGACAGCTTCAGCTCCATCTGAACAAATACGACGCAGCAGGTCAGGTGTGTGCGCGTGTGTGTGTGCGTGTATGCGTATGTGTGTGCGCGACACACACTCTCACCTCCTCCACACTGGATTGCGATTGTCTTCCTGGTCCTGGTTGAGGTCCAAGTCGCACTGCTGGTTCAGTCTCTGGTTCAGATTCAGATTCAGGTTGTGGCTCCAGCTCGGAGGTCGGGTGTCGGCAGCAGACCAGGGTGAACGGCGGAGGCACCTCTTTGAGGAAGGACACCGCTTCCCGACGAGACTTGCCGTACAGCTGAACATCGTTCACCTGCACACACGCGCACACACACCAAAGAGCCACAAAACTCTGAAACGTTCTCGAGCTCGGAGTTCAGATGTGACGGCTGGATGATTCAGCCATGTGCTCACAGGAGACGACTGCGGTTCATTCAAGGCTACTGAATTAAGCTGGTGCAACATTCACAAAAAGGTCATTTTCAGTCAAAAATAATGACAGTGACGGTTGACTAAATTAGAAAGTTATGACATGAACAGTTAGAGCATTCAGTGTGTGCAGCCACCACAGAGTCACGACTCTCACGTCTACGGGGATCTGAGCTTTTGACCTTCTGGTACCTCTCAGGATCGAGATCATACACACTTTCCACTGGCTCAGCTCCGCCACTTGTTCTCTTTCTTTATCCATTGTAGACAAAATCTGCTACTTGTTTGGCAACAATTGACACTAAAAGCTGACGGCACAGCACGGCAGACTGGCCAGGGGGCCGTCACTCACATGTCACCCTGCAAAAAGCTGCCATTTTTTATATCGCTAAGCTACCGTCTGTAGCAACCTCCACTTCCAGCTTTTGTTCTGAACTAATAAAGTAAGAAACATCTCCAAAAACTGGTCGAACGTCCAGCAACAGCTGCATTTTGCTCCACATCATTTACCTCCAGGAGTTCATCCTCTGGTCTCAAGAGCCCGTGTTTGTCCACAGGGCCCCCAGGGGCCACAGAGGAGATGTAGTGGTGACCATCGAACGAGTCCAGCTCGACGCCAAGACGCAGAGTGTGGATGGGCAGCAGCTACGCACATCAACACAAGGCAGGAAGATCCAGGATCAAACACAAATCCAGTCTGTCAGTCTGAAGCTTTACAGGAGTGGAGCTTCAGTTTCTCACCTTGGATGATTTCTGCAGCTCTGCATCATCTTCAATGACGGGATCCAACTTCACTACCTGACAACACACACACACACACACACACGTGGGGTTGAAAGGATCCTTACACTCATCAGTGCTGAGCATCCAGGACAAACAACAAACTGTGTGACCTCACCAGAACTTGGTACTGTGGTCCCAGGGCCGCCTCCCATTTAGCTCTGAGTTCTGCCTCTGTAGCTACGCACACACACACACACACAGACACACACACACACACACACACACACACACACAGATAGAAGACAGCTCGTGTAAGCAGTGGAACAGATGTAAAATCACAGTTTAGCCATTAAAACACAGCAGCTTCCTGCAGCTCATCAAAAGCAGAGCCTCCAGTGCTGTAACACGAAACTGTAATGATGCAAACACAGCAGCAGTACTGCAGCAAAAACACAGTTTCAAGAGACATGCGACGTCTTGCAGTACTTAACAAAAGACTTAGTACATGATGATGTGCTTGCATGTCCATTTCTAGTTATTTGTAGGAGAATATTATATGTACCCGTCACCGATCGACCAGCCAGGGACTGGAATCAGCCGGAGACCAGTCGGTCAGTGTCTCAGATTCCGAGCCGGTCCGTTTTACGCATTAGCGTTGATAAAAAGATGTTGTACGCGCAGAGCAATAAGGTCATGTTCAAGCTAACATGTTCCTCACATGCAATTTGTAATAGATGTAAGGCCAGAGTAACCCGTGAGTGAGGAGCAACAAACCTAATCAGACACTTAAAACATCATCACCTGGCTGAACAGGCCCAGTCTGAAGAATCAACAGCCAACACACACTTTCACTCTGTATGATGAGATTTAATCGACAGGATTTTACAGCTTTAAAACTAATATGCTATAGTGTGGGCGGGGCTATAGGGAGACACACTAATGAGCATGTGCAGTATGCCGCACCACTCAACACAGACAACACAGACTGTCCATTCAACAGGCCTCTTCAAGTGCTGCGTGCACTTCTGCTAACACGAGTACAAAGTGATACAGTACAAAATGAACGGTTGGAGAAAGTTTTGTAACGAGCCAGCATCAGCTAACAAACCCACAGCGACGGACGTCGTGTCGCCATCGGGCCCATGACTGCTGTTCTGTACTCATACTGCAGTAGTGCTTCAGTGCAGCCAAAGTACTACTAGTACTGACTGTGATGAATTTAAAGTGTTACACATCTTGTAGTACTGCAGCAGAGTTGAAACCTGTTTTGTAGTTCACTACATCTCTGCTCCAGGCTGATGTTCACCTCATTGGAATTCACCAGTTAGAAGCTAAATGACTCAAATGCAAACTGTAAAGTAAGCAATTTCTACTCTGAATGTGTGTGTGTTTAACACATCTGCACACACACACAAACGTCTGATGCCTTCTGAAATCTGAGCAGAATAAATGGGTTTTCCACGGCAGAGAGACTGCAGGAGTCTGAACGTGAAACACTGACAGTCAGAGCAGATTACAGAGCGACGCTGCCGAGCAGCCGTCGGTCTGAACTCCGACCCTTTAGGCTCATTTCAGGGAGGAAACCACGTCTGCTGAGCTAAAGAAAAACGCCAGCATGTTCTCACAAATCTCCTCACATGTTGAGCTATTTTGCAGCAGGTCTGGCGGTGTTACAACAACAGCCTCTGATTAAATTAGCATTGCTAACCTCTGCCTTCACAGTGCAATTAATCTGCAGCGTTTGGCTGAATAAACAGGGTAATACATCGCTGCGAGTCTGTCAGACAGCTCGGACACTTTACATCTGTTGGCCAGGAGCAGGCAGGCGGCGTGCTAAGTGTTAGCGTGGCATTTTGGCCACTTAGCAAAGCTAATGAGGAATAAAAAGAGAGGAAATAATTCAGCTGTTAGAGGCCTGAGCTGACACAACTGCAGGAGCTCCTCACACCAAAACTCGAGTGATGACGAGTTTTAAGGTCCAGTCTTCTTAGGAAATGTTAATGTTCAGTTTTCTAAGTGACGAAATAGTGTGTGTGTGTGTGTTTGTGTGTGTGCTTGCGCAGACATGCTCACCTTGTGTTAGCTGTGCTGTGTTGGAGTACGTTGTTTCAAGCTTTGATGTCATAACACCAAACCCCGACGAGCGAGTCTTCATATCCAACGACCTCCTCAATGACACACGAGACGACTCCCTCTCCACTGACACACACACACACACACACACACACACACAATCATATGCATTTCGTCCATCTCTAGCATTTGTTTCTTGAGTATGTTCTTGGAGACACTGACAGTTACAGATCATCTGGGGCCCTTCAGCCTGTGGCCCCTGTGCAGGGTGCAGGCTGCTCGGACCTTTGACCTCCTGACTGATCATTTCTGTTGGTGATCTATAAAACTGAAGTTTACTTTGAGTCTGTGTAGATAAGAGAGCCACAGAAATGAGCAGAATGTGAGCAACTTGAGAGTGCAGGCTGAACTCAGCTGGTTTCCAGTCCTCTGTGTTTCCTCAGTAATGAAATAAAAGACGTCTGGAGGAGATAAGAGCCCTGCACTCCTCTTCGTTTTTAAAAAATCACTTGCTTCTCTCTGGCCTGGAGGCTGACCAGTGCAGGCCGCCAGCCGATCGCAAGACAAAAAAATGACCCCGAACCGAGTGAATTAATCTCTCTGGACGCTGGTGGAGGAGGAATCACACGTTTGCAGCGGAGAGTTTGGGGAAAATTACACCGAGCTGTAAACAAATTTGTCATCTTAATCTGGGTGAGAGCACAGAGGCTTCAGACAGGAAATAGGAAGCAAAACTCTGATAAGTTTAACACAGAGAGTTAACTTCCCTCACTGTTCACCGTCATACCAAACAGGTCTCCTACTTTTAACGTCTCATTTTTAAGTCCAGCACTGTAATCATAAAGACGATCTTGTGATTTGTGAGATGATCTGCTCACACTTTGCTATGCTGGACTATGAGACAACATCACCATGACAGAACTGCGGCTGCTAGCTGGTCTGCTGGGGCAACACTTTGGTTCAATGTGAAAAATGAGAATGTTTCTTAATGGGGTTGAGACTTGATAACCAACATCCAGGGGCCCAGACCCTCAGGGCCCAGAAACTCAGGGCCACCTCAATGCCCAGAAGACAACTGAAGTGTGTGTTTTTAACTCCCAGTTTGCTCCGGTAACTTTACTTTTCAAACTTTCCGACGGCACGTTGCTCGTCTACCGTTTACTGTCCTCTGTCAGTATGGAGGACTGAGGAACCGAATGCTTAAGTCAACCTCTGTCTGTCTACCTTTGTCCAGGGATCTCTCCAGGCCTCTGGCTTTCTTTCTGACAACAGAGAGAACCACAGTCTCACCCGTCCTCTTCATCACCTCCAGCACCTCCTGATTGGTCAGACCGTGTAGACTGACACCATCCAACTGCAGAGACAGACATGAGGACAAAGAGAAAGATGAGGAGGGACAACATAAGCTTGGAAAAGCTTAGATCAGGTCTTCAGTGTTTAAAGAAACGTCTCATTGTTAGGGTGTACATGTAGGTACACATAAGAGATTAAATCAGGTCACACACACACACACACACAGAGCAGCTTCTTACAGCAATCAGTCGGTCATGGATTCGAATGTTTCCACTCTGATCTGCAGCGCTGCCTGGAACCACATGTTTCACGAAGACACCTACTGCATCTGAACACAGGGGGGACACGCAGACAGACATGCAGGCAGACAGAGAGACAAAGAGACAAAAAGTCACACAGACAGAGAGACAGGCAGACAGAGAGACAGTTTAGGTTGCGACCTTAAAAACAGAGCTGCACAGTATGGAGAAAACATGAAATCTGTCATTGATTTGCTGCATGTGCTTATGATGTGCATCACAAAATGTAGAAGCTCTGTACAGTTGTTTCACAATAAAAAGCCAGGATCAACACCCCCTTCAGTCTGAAGCTTTTATTGTGAAGAGGTGTACCCTACACACGTGTACAGTGGAAGGAAAAGTTAAATGTGGGGGTGTTTGTTCGGTTTGTGTGTTCCTGTCCTACCTTGGCTCGTCAGGGGGTTGTAGCCGACGATGGAGATGCCGAGGCTCTGGCCCTCCTTCTTGGTTAAAGGAACCTCATGGATCTCATATCCCTCCAGGTTGGGCTGAAACCAAACACACACACACTTCATATATTTCAGCCCTCCCTGACCAGCAGCACAGAAAGCACAAAGTGAAGAGACAAAGGGAAGACAAACTGTCTTCTGCAGCAAAGACACAAAGGCTCTCATAATTTGTTTAATCAACAGAAATTCACTGACAACCTCATAACTCCAAAATGATCAATATGTAATAATTCAAACTGCCCACCGTCTTGCTGAGCCGGCGTTGAGGCAGGTCAGGCGGTCGGGGGGGTAAGGAGGAGATGGGGGCGGAGTCTGGAGGTGGTGGGGGAGGAGGGGCTGTTGACCTCTGACCCTGGGGGTCCCTGGCAATCAGCATGGTCACACGACTCCCGCACCCCTGCAGCACCTTGACAACCTGGTCGCTGGTGAGGCCGGTGGTGGGCGTCGATCCGATGCACAGGATGTGGTCACCTGTGCGTAGACGCCCGTCCTGATTGGACGAGAGGGGGGAAGGTGCATGAGAGCCGATCAGAGGGAAAGTAATGATTTACATAAAGTGCTGCAGAGGTTTCAAATTTGACTGCAGCCACAAAATAAAGGCCTGCTTCCAAATACTGGCCAAGTAAAGAAATGAAAAGAGGATAAAAGTAAAGAAATGAAAAGAGGATAAAATCCTGGTGCTTGTTACATAATGTTCAAACCAGTTGAGCATATTTTACATTTATACTGCTTTAATTCAACGCAATGTTCACAGTATTACCTTCTTATTTCAGTCAGTGTGGGAGTATGTGTGTTAATGTCTCAGCCAACTGCAGTTTGTAGAAATGCACGAAGTTACAATAGACGTCAGCAGAGATATTTGAAGCAATAATGGAGTTTGGATTTAGCTTGCAGCTGAATCTGATCGTTGTCAGACATTTTACAGTGCAGTAAATACTGTAGTAATGGCGACTGAAGTTTATATCTGGAGTACTGGCACCTCAGTTCTGTTTTGTTGTGTCAGACTGCGGTGCCAGCAGCCACTGGTGTCATGTGGCTAAACGAGCCTAATATTATTATTATTATTATTATTATGTAATAAGTCTAAAGCTAAAATCATTGCAACAGACCCTGACATCGAGGTTTGGTTGTATGATTCATACTCACCGGCAGGCACTAACTTACTTTGTCAGCCACACTGTTTGGGACGAGCGTTCTGACCACCACCCCAGTCGTCTTCCCTCCCACGATGCCGAAGCCCAAACCAGATCCGTCGTTCACCAGCTCAATTTCCTCCACGTGACCCCACTGATCCTTCAGACAGAGACGTGAACGAGGTGGTGAAGAAGCTGGAGTCCAGCAGTAATTAAAGAGCTCAGCCACATGTTAAAGAAGCAGAAGCATTGAAGATTGTGAATGAGATTCATCCTGTTAATAACAACAAAGCTCCTTACCCAAGTTTAGATTTTTCTTTAACAGTACTTTCATTTTACTTGCAGTCGTTTTCTGCGTCAAGCTTCTTTTGCTTTGTTAAAAACTCAATATGTGACTGAATTTTGGCTTTGAAAATCTGTCGTCTGTAGAGTTAAGATGCTGCACTTCAGGAATTTAAGCTTTTTATTACAGTTACTGCTGAAGGCTGAACGGTTTGATCCAATTATCTCCTTTAGCAGATCAATGCAGTGAAAACGGATTCGTGAATTCACAAATCGTTAGACTCGTTTTATGTTTGTGTTTCCTGTCGGTGGCTGAGCAGCCGACTCACAGAGCTGCTTATCTGTCCAGAGGTGAAGGTTTGTTAAACTGAACCTCAGCAAGTAATTACCAGCTGAGGGCATTTCCTGCTCTCTGATAGCAGCTGCTGATCAATGAGACACACACACACACACACACACAGGTGGCTGCGGTCTCTTATTACAGCTCTGATCTGATAGACCAGGTTCTGGTCTGTCTAATGAAACAAGCCTCCTCCTCAGCCGATTGGCTGTTTGAAGCTGCTTGTCTGATAAAGTCGAATCACACTCAACATGTTGAATGCTTTGCTCGCCATCAGAAGTTCACTCTTTCACAGAAGAGGATCCGTCAGTGCAGATGGTTTACCGCAGCTGCTGAAGGTGCTGGATTTCCTCTGCTTCTGCTCTCAAACTACATTTGTGTTTCTATGTTATTGTGTGGTAAAACAGGTAAGTCATAGTGACATTAAGATGAACACTGAGGTGTAGCTTGTTGTCTGTTTATATCAGCATAAACCTGTTGTGGATCAAGTCTTAGTGTGACCCCTGCAGACCCAGAGACCACAGTGTTAGCTGCTAGCATTCTGTCTGAGAGCTCGGTCAGCACAAAGCAAGTTCAAAAAGCCTCAAGACCAGTTTACAGCCCTGTTTCACCTGCACACAGTGGAGACTTTATATGAAGCCATGAACATAAAGCTGGCCGCAGACCACAGGGTGATCTAATGATGTTCTTCTCTCTGTTCTCAAACATGCACACAAAACAGGATATTATTCAGATCAATGCTCCACCTCGCTGATGATGTCTGTCACCTGATCTCAGAAATAAAAAGGGACACTGCAGCAGCAGCTTGTTGTGGTGATGCATCAAGGGGAGAAAAAACAAAAGTCTGGGTGAGTAAATGTTCACAGGTCATCTCTTCAGTCGGAACTGGAGGTGAGATTTTCAGTTTCTGTCAACAGCAGTAAGCTACGAACATTAGAACATTTTCTGCTGCTTTATCAGGACGACCCCGTGAGCCAGTTCAGAGGGTTTAAGACGGTAAAGTCTAAGAGGGTAAAAGTACTCCAGCTTTGTCAAAGTGCAGCACCAAATCACTGGAAGACTTCAGTGAAAGGATTTTGTTCCAAGGCCTCCTTCTCCTCCGGCAAAAGCAAAATGGCAAAAGTGAACGATATGAAACAAACGGCAGACAAAGTTCTCGTACCGCTGGCCTGAAAGAGAAACCCAAGCCCAGAACAGGTTGAGTATTTGCTCAGCTTTAGTCGACCTGAGCAGGATCGAGTCAGAGAATTACTGAGTACACTTAGTCCAGTTGTTCTTCAGTTCATTTGCGCTTGACCGGAGCAGTTTTAGCCCCTTCAGGTTTCTTTAAGTGCACAATTTCTTGTTTTTTTATTTTATCTCTGTTCTTTCTGTTTTTCATCATTTTTAAGAGAGCCATAAATTAACTCTATACTCCAGAGTGCACCGACGACACATCATCCTAATCGACTGTGGGAAAAATATTCAGTCAATAGACAAAAGGCTGTGAAATCATATCGGACTCAATGATTTATACCCATCTTTATGAGTGACGTTAGAGCACCGGGCGGAGCTGACGGAGGAGCTGAGAGGCTGGACAGAACATCAGCTGTGATGGCAGGTCAGGGATGCCTGAATGTGCCCAGCAGAGCAGTCCTGGCCTCAGGAGACACGAGAGTCAACCCGGCCAGACAACAGCAGTAAAATCCAAACCACAGTTGTGTTTCTTTATGCCGGCAGCTCCATTAAACGTGACCTCAATAGAAGCGGGACATGAATAAAACAAAAGCGGGAGGATCGGAGGCCTGGTATGCAGGACATGGCCCGGATCCAACGAGGCAGGAGGAGGAGGAGGAGGAGGAGAAGGGTAACAAACAAGAGGGACAGTGTAATTCTGTGTGATAATGAGCCGACAATAGAGCGCAGCAGAATGATTACAGCTGAGACTAACCTGTGGTCCTCAGCCCACATTAACAGTCCAGACCTGCTCCACTTTGTCGCCACACCATTTTCCTCACTGAGACCTTTTACTCTGCTGAGCTAAAAGTCAGAGGTCTCAAACAATTTCACGCCTTCTCACCTGTTCGGTCCGATAACCCTGGTGTGCTTTAACGTTTTCTACAACATGACTGTAAGGAGCTGGTGATTCTTCTGTCTGTATCTTCAGCAAAAACCGATCCTGTTGCTCCTCTTTTCTCTGATTTCGTCTGTGGATGAAACCAACTCGAACCCACCTGACAGAAACTTCTACGTTCTTCCAATCACATGTCAGTTTGGCGAGGACATCACTGTTTTTCTCACATTTTACAACCACGAATATCCTTCTATGGATTAAGACAAGCTCTGATAAACTGGTTAGGACTGTTGCCTCGCTTTCAAAAGGTTTGTCGGAGAACCCACCGGCCGGCTGAGGCCTCTCTGCATGGAGCTTCCTGTTCTCATGTGTTTCCTCCCACAGTCCAAACCTGAATCAGCAGTGATGTGAGCCTGAATGGCTGTTTCTCTCAGTCTGGGGCAGACCCCACCTCCGTGATAGGCTCCAGTGACCCTCCAATGGACATGCAGTTCATATATAAACAATGGAAATGCTTCAAGTCAGTCACTAGTAGAGATCAGTATTTATACACATGAAGTGGAACTCAAAGAGCTGCAGGCAAGAAGCTCCGATGCTCAGGAGGGAAACATTGAGGTCAGGATATTCCCTGTTTTTTGGTTGTTGGTTTACTGCTGCTATGGAGACAGCTGTTACGAGTAAGACGAGCTCCACTCAACAGTCCAGTAAACAAAAGTTTCACCGGGCCTCCCTCACCTTCTTCATCCAACTCCACCCCAGGTGATGTTGTCCCAGTTATAACTGCATCACTTCCTCCCGTCCCTCTGCACTCGCTGCCAGTCTTTGACTCGCCCATCATGTCAACATTCATTGATCGCACCTCTGCAGACTTAAACACATATTGTCAGGAGCGATGCTGCGAGTGGAGCACTAACCTGATTTCCTATAGGCTTTAAGGTCATAAAAATCACCTGAGTCTATGTCAGCAGACTTACGGCTCATCATAAGCAGGAGGTCTCACTCTGATTCAGAGGCGTGGACTCAAAGTGACCTCCAGTTATGATTGACGTCCTCTCTGCAACGCTTGTTTTGAGTGACAGCCAAGCTGCGCTGTTTGTGTGTGTGTGTGTGTGTGTGTGTGTGTGTGTGTGTGTGTGTAGCTGGCTGAACACTCAGTACAGTATAAATCTGATTCCAGCGATGCTCCACAACTCTACGGGGCTGCTGGTTTAAGATCAGCCATAAAACAACAACAATCAAGAAATGTGCAAACTCAGGATTCAATTTTCCTTTAAGCTTTCAAGCTGACATCTGGTTTTGTAGCCCAACATGCACCAGGTAACTGATTGTAAATGTACAACAGAGAAGTCTGACACTTTAACATTCTGGACATCATCATTTTAGAGAAATTAAACACTTAATATCGATTTTTTGCATTTCATAAAATGGATGCTAAAGATTTTTAAATGACCCGTTTTTCTGTTTGTCTCAAACAACCAACAATAAAAGTTTAGTGTCAGAGGAGACAGACCCATCTGGAGTTAAACTGCATCTTTTATTCCAGATTTAAAAATCTAAGCTAACTTGACCAGAGAAGAAATCTATCAGAAAAGCTTTAGAATTTGACAGAAACTTAAATCCATTAGCACTTTAAACGTCTCTTCTTAAACTGAGGCTAAACATAAAAATGAAGATTGATGAGGGTTTTTCAAGTCCGAGGCCAGGATCCCAAATCGAGTCACTTGACTTATTAAAAAAAAAAAAAAAAAAAAAACAAGAAAGAGAGGGATTTTTCTGATATTTCTTCACTGATTTTCAAATTAAAGGAAAAGTTCAATGTGTCAGTGAATACACTGACAGCAGAGTCAGGAGTTGGGACATGGTTAGCCTAGCTTAGCATGAAGACTGGAGGCAGGGGACGCAGGGGAAACAGCTGGCCTGCTTAAAAAATACAAACAACAAGCACCAACAAGATTGCAGACTTTTCTTACCGTGCTGATGGCAGCGGCAGGCTGTGATGACGTGTCGAGGGGGCGGTCCCTGGTCACCACCAGCTCCACCGTCTCTCCGGGCTGCTGCAGGAGGGTGAGGGCCTGCTGCTGGCTGATCCCCGGCTCCAGAGGGCTGCCGTTTATCACCAGGATCTGGTCCCGCTCCTGCAGTCGGCCGTCCCTGCAGTCGCGACACAACATCAGTCAGTAACACAAACAACTGAGTGACTGACCGTTTCAGCATTAGCAGCTACACTGCTGCTTGGTTAGCTTTCAGTGAGTAACTTTAAAGAGGAGATGCATTGATAGAAAGTTTTGACTGAAAATCTAATCAAAGAACATGAATTTAACCATAGTTGCCAAACTACTCATGCTCGTCTTACTCGTGTGTTGTCTCTGCATGTCTGTAATATTCATGATCAACAACAAGCTGCGGCACAGACCAGCTGTACAGCTTGGAGTTTCATTTATACAAATTTAAAATGGAATACTGGCCAAAATTATTACAGCTACAAAGTCTCTGGAAGCAGACAGAGAACAAACAATCGCGGTGACGTAACGTCTCGCAGGCGCTGAGAAGTTTTAGCAGCGAACCTGTGAGCGATGCCTCCGGGCTGGACGTGTTTGACGAAGACACCCTGACTGCTGCTTCCTGCTGGATTCAGACCGACCACGCTGAAGCCCAGACCTCCAGAGAGAGGCCGAGTCAGACTGATGAGCTCCGTGTGGCGACCCTGCACGCACATTCATGATCAACAACAAGCAGTACAGTTTAGCTCATGTGTACATGCATGCTGTGTGCTGTGCAGGTGTGCTTCTGTGTGAGTTGTGGCTCCGCCCACCTTGGCTGCAGCAAGGATCCACCTCTGCAGGAGGTCAGTCAGGGGCGGAGTCTGATGGATGGGCAGAGATGAGCCATTGGTCAGGACAGAGGAGGAGGCGGACAGGGTGGGCGCGGCTGAGCTGCTGGCTGGATTAACAGCGCTCATGATCAGCTGACCCTTTCTAGAGAAACTGATCTCACTGCGGGCATCAGGAGGCATACAGCTCAGCTACAGAGGAGGAGGAGGAGGAGGAGGAGGAGGAGGAGAAGGGGAAGGGGGAGGAGGTTTGTCAGACAGGAGATGCTTTGCTGCTGTACAGAGTAAAGCACAGCTGACTGACTGACACATGACATGAAACGATAAATGAGCTCATTAAACAGCACAGCAGAGAACCTCCACACTGTAGCGATCAATAAGCCTGTTTCTGATAACGATCGGTGTTGAGTCTCTGGTTGAGTATCTACACTCTTGAAAACGGTTCTTGGATCCTGTGATGCTGAGGGTGTCTGATCTTATCCTTCAGGCTCTAATCCACAAATCCATGTTGGTAACTTGTACAAAGTCAGGTTCAGGTGTTCATATACTTTTGGCCATAAAGCAAAGAGCATAAAAACTGTCACCAACACTGATCAGCTTCAGGTTTTACCATCAGACAGACAGAGACAGACAGACGGTGACTGACAGACAGAGACAGGCAGACAAACAGAGACAGAGGGGGTGCTCTGATATGCAAGGACGTTGTCGACAATAAAGAAAGACATGGAAGGAAAAAAATGAAGCGTGGAGGCCGCGGGGTAAGTGGGGAGGAGGTGGGGAGGGGGAGAAAATCAATAGATTCCTCTGCAGGCGCTCTCTCTCTCTCTCTGAACAGGTAACGTATTAATGACCTTTACACTCACATTGTGGAAACTTATCAGTCTGCGGCTTATTTAGGCCAGGCTGACGGAGCAGGATCCCGAGCCATTTCATCAATACGGCCTCGACAAGGCCGTTACTCAAACCAAGACACTAGATATTAAAGCTTGATAGATCCGCAGAGCCGGGGGAGGGAGGGAAAATAAATAAAGAAAGAGAGAGAGAGAGAGAGAGAGAGAGAGAGGTCCCTGCTTCATGCACCCTCCACCGGCTTCTGCCGACGCATTCATAGACTCAGCTCTGACCTTCGCAGCACTTAGAATATGAAGCCCAGCGTCAGTTATTGCCATTATCTTAATTTGGCCTGCAGATTGTTTATTGTAAAGGCTCCACGTCAGAGTGAGCTGGAGCTGAATACAGATGGCGATGCAGAGGGGATCCAACGTCCCCCGCTCAGCCGCGCTGACAGGTCACAGCGGTGTGCGGTGTGCCGATACCCGATAGGCCGTCAACACCTGGGCGGAGTTACACATGTCAGATCAGACGGGAAGCGTTCTGCAGTCTGCAGAGCTGCAGTGTGGACGCAGCTGCTTGTGCACCAACACAGATTATGGTGTGACATCCGGTCACAGTATGGAAGCTGCAGTTACAGCCACTGAAAGTTCGTGTTCGAGCTCGTGTAATCATGCACAACCTCGTCATGTCGGGCCTCAGGAAATCAGTTTTAATTTTGTTTTGAGATTCAGTTTCAGTCCTCCTAAATGTCTGGTTTTCTGTTTTGATTCTTCTCTGCTAAAGCACATTTTGTCACCAGCTTCTGATCATGTAACACATGAATACAATTTACATATAACAGTTTAATAAGAAAATATCCAAGTTGTATGAATATCAATGAATTTGATGTAATACAGTGTTGCACCCTTTTCTTAATCAGGGTTTTAGTAAAATAAAAAAGGTCATTTGAAAATAGTTCTTTAAATTTAACTGTTAGTGGTGAATTCCTCAGTGTTTTCAGTGGCTTCAGTCACAATTAAACTTCTACAGGGATCCACATGACGTGATCTGATTTCTGAGCTGGATCATGTAACATATCAAAGAACAGCTTCTAAGCTTGCTGTCTGAACTGTCTGACATTGAGCTCCATCAGTCAGTCATCAGCTCAAATCTGCTTTTTGAACTGTTGGTTCTCAGATGTTTCACTGCAGGGGGGCAATGATGTGACAAAGGGTGGGGTTTTTCAGGACTGCTGGTTCTGATCTGGTTTTGGGGCTTGCTGAGTGACGCTGAACGTGTTCTCTGCCTCACCTGGTTCTGGAGCTGTTTGATAGAGTGCTGCAGGGTCAGGATGTGGTTGAACAGCGGACTCTGCAGGGTCTCCCTCAGGTTTCCAATGGTGTCACTGTGGGTCCACTCCTCCCTCTGGACCAGTTTGGCCTGGAGACGCTCCAGAGCTCCCAGGACCTGCTGACGCTCCGCTGAGGACACTGAGGACAAACACAGGATGTGAAATAAGGACATGATAACATCTGCCAGTCTGATGGTGAGCTTTGTGAAACGTCGAGCTGAGATGATTCACCTGTCGGGACATTCTCAAACATGGTCGTCCCTCGATTTCTGTCTGCCACTCTGGATCAATCTAAACAGAGGAGAACAGAGTTTATTTCACGTTTATATCAAAAACTGGTCAGCATGAGCATCAAACAACAGGCTCACAGGTCAAACTCAGCATATCGTCCATTCGCACGGCACGACTTCCATCTTTACAACTGAGACACGTCAAAGTTTCTCTGTTTAATGGAAATTTCCTCTGGGCTGCTGCACGGCTTTTAATTTGAAACAGATGCAGGAAGTGCTGCTGAACAGAAGCTCCACATCAAACAAGAAACGGCGAAGTGAAAAACTGGAATCACTTCCTGCCTGAAAGCAACGTTGCTGTTGTCATATTTAACAGATAGATTTCACTTTGCTCAAGTTAATAATGTTTCCTCTTCATATATAAGGGTTAGCCTCGGTGTTCCACAAGGTTCAGTGCTTGGGCCGATCCTGTTCACCTTATACATGCTCCCTCTAGGAAATATTATTCAGAAACATGACATAAACTTTCATTGTTATGCTGATGACACTCAGCTGTACTTATCCTTAAAGCCTGAAGAAACAGAGCCGTTAGCCAGACTCCAGGCATGTCTTAAGGACATAAAGGACTGGATGACCTCCAATTTTTTATTATTAAACTCAGACAAAACTGAGATCATTATTCTAGGCCCCAAACACCTTAGAAATAGAATAGCTGATAATATACTCTCTCTGGACGGCATTACTTTGGCCTCCAGTACGACTGCAAGGAACCTCGGCGTTATCTTTGATCAAGACGTGTCATTTATTCATCACATTAAACAGACCTCTAAGACCGCCTTCTTTCACCTCCGTAATATCGCTAAGATTAGGAGCGTCCTCTCTCAGAGTGATGCTGAAAAACTTGTCCATGCTTTTGTTACTTCTAGGCTGGACTACTGCAACTCACTATTGTCAGGATGTCCAAATTATTCTATTAATAACCTGCAGCTGATCCAAAATGCAGCAGCCAGAGTTTTAACAGGAATCAGTAAAAGGGATCATATCTCCCCCATCTTAGCTTCTCTTCACTGGCTTCCGGTAAAATTCAGAATAGACTTTAAAATTCTCCTACTTACATATAAGGCCCTAAATGGACTAGCCCCATCATACCTGCAGGATCTAATAGTCCCATATATTCCCAATAGATCACTCAGATCACAGAGTGCAGGTTTACTTACAGTTCCCAGAATTTATAAAAGTAGAACGGGAGGACGAGCCTTTAGCTATCAGGCACCCCTGCTGTGGAACCAGTTGCCAATCTGGGTTCGACAGGCAGACACCACCTCCACTTTTAAGACTAAACTTAAAACCTTTCTGTTTAGTAAAGCATATAGTTAGCACCAAATAAAGTGTGTAGGGCTGGTAGGCATAGTTTCACTCACCTCATGATATATAGCCACAGGTAGAATAGGTCTGACTAACTGTTAATCTTTAAATCTCTATCATAGCTAAGCTGCTATAGGCCTATGCTGCCGGGGGACACAAACATGATCCACCAAGCAGTTTCCCCTCCTCCTTCTCCTCTTCTATCCTCTCCCCTCGTCAGATTAACATGCAGTTCATTATTTTATGTCACTAACTGTGTGTCCAGTGCTCCTCGTAGTCTTGTGTCTCTCCCTCCCTCCCTCTCTCTCTCTCTCTCTCTCTGTATCTTTCTGCAGGTATCTCTCCATCCAGATCTTCAAGTTGAACTGTAGCCGGCTCTATGACCAACCCAATGTGTATTGTTGACATCTGCCTGTCATTCCTCTATGTACCGACTATGGGCGGGGTGGTTCTCCCTACGGGCCGAAATCGAACTGATATGATAGTGATTCTCAACATCACATAAAAAAAGAATACATGAATGTTACAGCAGTTCATTATAATTTTCATTACTATAATTTTCTTATAACTTGTGAAATGTTAAAATCATATTGAGGTGGTAGCAAAAGTGAAACTAAACAGTTGAGATTTTGTTTTGCTTATCTTTTTAGTAATGTCATTTCTCATGTTGTTAATTGCTTTCCTGCCTGTACAACATCCATTGCACGTCTGCCCGTCCTGGGTGAGGGATCCCTCCTCTGTTGCTCACCCTGAGGTTTCTTCCATTTTTTCCTGTTAAAGGTTTTTCTGGGAGTTTTTCCTTAGTCGATGTGAGGGTCGAAGGGCAGAGGATGTTGCTGATGTTATGTTAAGCCCTTTGAGACAAACTGCTTGTAAAAATGGGCTATACAAATAAAGTTGACTTGACTTGACTTGACTTAACCAGAGCAAACGCTTCCAGCAGAGTGGGGAGTCTGTGGTTGTACTGGTGGAACTGAACATTAGAAGGCAGTTGTAAGGTCCTTTACTGCCAGAACTGCACCCTGATGACATTACACCACCCGCCATTTAACAACAGCCAGCAAAGTCCTTTGACTCAACCAAACACCAGCTTACATGTTACAGACCAAACAATTAACTGATTAAGCAGAATCATTAATAAAGAAAATTAACACTAAACCTTCCACTTGGTTACAAATTAAAACCCATTTACAGTTCCATCATCCATCATAGTCAACAACCTCACAGAAATACGTGACGTGCGCACGGATTGTTGGCACTGCATTACGTGGTACCGACACAAAATGTGGTAAAATTACATGTGGGCATCACAGAATAAAGGCATAAATGGAAAGCTTATACACCCAGTAGTCGCATATATGACGTAATGGCCACCGAACTGGCGCTACCAGAGCTAAACAAATCTCCTTTTTCACACGTTTCTGTGACATCAGGTTGTCTCTCCAGTTCTTGTGCCTGCTGGTTGACCCAGTTCCACATCATCTTCATAAAATAGTCCACTTTGCTGTTGATCAAGTCCATAATTAGTGGCCGTTGTCCTTTGGGCTGCAGGTTGTGGTACATTAAATTACTCATCCGCTTCTGGATAACTAAGCGCTTGCTGGAAATATCACTGGAAACTTTTTTGTAGAGGCACTCCTGAGGTGTGTCCTTTCTGTTCTCCTCATTCTCCGGTGGGATCATGTCCTCCACCACCCACTCCACCCCGTCAAGTAGCCTCACCAGTGACAGAAGCCTTAATGTGGAAGTATACAGGAAACCCACCCACACAGACCAATACCTACTGTTTGACTCACACCATCCACTGGAACACAAGATGGGAGTCATCAGAACCCTGCATCACAGAGCTGAGACAGTCCCCACCAGCTCAGCAGGACAGGTGAAGGAACAACAACACCTCAAGTCAGCCCTAAAAACATGTGGCTACCCCAACTGGGCACTCACCAAAGCCACAAAAAGAAGACCCACCAACAATAAAAAGGACAATAACAGGAAGAGGAGTAACATTGTTATTTCTTATGTATCAGGATTATCAGAAAAAAAAACTAAGAAGAATTTTCAACTACCACGACATCCCGGTCCATTTCAAACCAATGACTACACTGAGACAGAAACTGGTCCATCCCAAGGACAAAATCCCCAGGGAAAAACAGAGCAATATTATATATTCCGTCCAGTGCAGTGAAGAATGCTCTGATCTGCTGACTGATCCATCTTCTTTTCTTTGTTAGATGAAGTCATCCTGTTGATTTTTAAACCCCACAGAGGAGCACATGTTCTCCTCACAGCCAGAAGGTGAAGGTCTGGAACTGAATCGTCACCTTGTCGCTGCGAGGCCACAGTGTTTAACACTGAGGCACCTGTCCCGCTCTGAAACCTGATGTCCTGCGTCACATCCAGGCTGAACAGTCTGTGCTACCAGCCCGACTGAGGCTGGCAGCACAGGGTGTTCAGCTGGACGTGAGGCGGGTCCTCGGTTCTCAGTAGACGTTTGTCACAGCAGACATTTTGACTTGTCATAGCAGGAGCCAGCATGGACAATACCAGCACCCTGCAAATGACTCATCTAAGCTGTCAAAATGTCTGCTGTGAAAAGGTCTTTCCACTCACTCACCCCGAGACCACAAGTGATCACTCTTAGCGGGGGACGGTGTTTGTGATCAGTGGTTTGTTAAGGCCTTAAACACACACCGGAAGAATCTTCTAATGCCGGTCTTCTTTGGTGGTGTCAGATGTCTCTTCAGAGCCTTACTTATGTGTGTGTAAATGAGCTCTTCCTGTAACAGCAGGTTTAGTTGGACCAGCCTTACGCTTCCCATGTCCTCACGCAAGTCCTTGTACACCGCCTTGATAATCTTCTGAATGTGCTGTGGACTTGTCTTGACCGTAAAGTCAGAGCCTGCCATCTCTGTGAGAAGCGTCTTCTTCAGTGTCGTGATAATGGTTTTGATGACATCTAGAGACACATGAACCCACTGACCTTTGAGAATCTGGCTAACCAGCCCCGTCACAATAAGATGGTTTTTCAGACAGTTTTTCACGCTCTTGTACTGGGTCAACTGTGGTTCCACCCGTAGCTTCATCGCACTCAGCTGCCTCACCGGTTGTAGGAGCTGGTGCTTCATCGCACTCGACTGTTTCATCTGTTGTAGATTATGATTAGCCGGTGTTATGTTAGCATTCAGTGAGCATAGCTAACCTAATGATATCACTCCTTTTCTCTGTTGACAATTTCTCTTTATATGAGAATCTGTCTCTCACATGTTGTTTATATATTTCTGATTATGAACAAGTGATAGATGACAAATGACCAGTGACAGACAACGACAGCAAGCACGTTGTCCCCCAAAAATGGTGGCGCTGCCTCAGAATTTTACATGATGTCCATTCCCTGTTGTCAGATCACACATATGTTTAGGCTAATGTAGTGAAGTTACACGCTGAGATCAGGTTATAGTCAAATATAACTCCTGCAGTGTGTCTGCTGCATACGTGCGTATAGTACAGTGTGGCTTTTTAAATACATTTAATTTGGCATATATTTCTCAACTACTTATACGTATATATTTATTGCGTCACCTGCTTCTTGTTTTTTTCACCTGAAAACGTGAAGCTAAGCGCAACTTCAGCACCAATAAGGCAGTTAGCGAGTCAGACTGTCGTGAGCTGCATTCAGGTGTGCGTCTCTGTGAGGCAGGTGAAACAGTCGTTATCAGCCCGCGTGAACTACTACAGGCTCTCACCCACTTTATCAGCACGTACAGGAGGACAAACAAACTACACAGCATTCCAAACCTTCAAACCAAATAATGAGGCCGAAACCAAGCTGAAGGTCTCACTTGCACTCGCAAATCTGTGATTGTGTGAGGGGGGCAGCTCACCTGTAAACTCACCTGAGAAACCAGGAAGTGAAACTCAACAGCTCAGAGGGGAGGGGTGAAACGATATGTGGAAACTAATCGATAAATACGTTTGTTCGCCTTCATATTTTCTATTTCTGAACGTGTATCTCACACAGCGACGGTTAAACCGTTTACATCTGTTCAGAGCTGCCAGCAGGTTCAAGGCGCAACAGGTGCATCAAACTTTGAAAACCGAAGAAAAAAACTCTTCAACCACCTGCGTCTTGTGAAAACGCAGATTATTAATCCAACGACAACATCGGACTTCACTTTCCCGTGTTTTTCTGAGCGTTAACTGGGCTAACACAACATTAAACAACTTCTCCTCCAACAGCTTGATAACAGCAGTTCGCTTTCAGCTGGCTAGCTGCTAGCATGTTAAATTGGCTTGTTAAATATGGTTTAAAATACCTCGTTTCGCCATGTTTCCTGCGGATAAGAAGTCAGATGTTATAGCCACCAGTCAATGATGGATTCACAGAAAACAGAGAGATCTGAAAGGGTTCTGAACTGGTGAAAAACTCACATGAACTGGATCCACTTTGGCATCAGTGTCGCTTTAATGCTGCATTAGGGACTGTCGGAAATATTGCCTCTCAGCACAAGTTCAGAGATTTCAGCTGACTCGGAAAATGTCCATGCATCCCTAAAAAATCACGTTAAATGATAAAAACCAAATCTGGTGGTGTCTCAGTTCTTTGTTCTATGTGTTTTATGACTTTTTATTTAATCTACTGTATTATAGTGTTTTTTGATCCCACCAAGCTGCTATGAAAGCAAAATAGGGGAATTGGTTTTCAGTTGACAAATTTGTCAGTTTAGCAGTTAGGTCAAGTCAGGTTGTTTTGTATATATACAAAATGAAATAAATCTGTGTACACGTGCAAATTCCATGTATCATTACAAACCTAAAGTTCACAAAAAATAATTCACAAAGATGGCTTGTTAAACATGAACAATAAAATAAAAGCCACTGACACTTACCTGTCACGAAAACTAAACGTGTTTTATCTCAAAGTGTACTTAGAAAAACATTATTTGACGACTTAAATCTGAACGCCATTTATTCGTAAATATTTGAATGCATCATTTTGTCACGTGACAAAGCCAGACATGGCGGCCGCCCGGAGATGGCTGGTTTGTTTGCGCTCAGGGATATGGAGCCTCTTATTTTACAGCGTTTATTCTCATTTAAAGCTCGTTTTGGCGGAGGAGGTGGAGAGCTGCGACAACTTAAAACTCGGGCAATATCCTTTAATTATTGCTGGCCTTTTCTAAAGGAGGATAATTTACCTGAAGACGGTCGCTAACGTTAGCCGCAGTTAGCTTAACGATATTACAGTGTAACAGTGTAAAACGTTACGTTATCAGTCGTTTGTTCTGCAGTATTGCGTCTGTTTCGTATTACGCACGGTTTAGTTTAAGTATAACTGCCTACTGGAAAGATATGAATCTGAATTTGTACTTTAAGTCTCGATCCTTGAATCTGTCAGCAGCTGACACACTGTCGTTTCCAGTCCGGTTTCATTTATGTCTGCTTATTGTGTGTATGTTTTGTCCTTGATAGAGAGAGAAAGGGGGCAATATAAAAGCTCCCAGCTGTTACTCCACCTTCCAGAATCATCCCCTGAAGTGATAGTTGCCTGAGGTGTTATTGATCAGTTCAGTCAGAGATCCGTCATCACAGTGATGAGAAGTAAACAACAACATGTCAGACCGCAACACAGCATTCGTAACAATGTAAACACAGTGTTATTCTTTATTTTTGTGACGATGAATCCTTTCTTGGTGTGACACGTGTGTGTGCGCTGATGTCAGCTGGTTTGAAGTCCTTCACTCTCCTCACGTATCTCTGTAAAGATCCAAAGATAGATGAAGCCACGCAGGAGCCGGAGAACTGCAGGGACACGACAGCGTGGGGTGAGTGTGACACGACGTCACGGCTTTCTGACCTTTCACCAACCAAAAGGCACTTCAAAGCACAACATGAAATTCCATGTAAATTCCATTCACATAAAAAGATTTAAAAAACACAAGACACGAGCTGAAATAGACTGAAATGTGCCACTCAGATGGCTTCAGTAGTCAACGTGTGTGTGTGTGTGTGTGTGTGTGTGTGTTCAGTTGAGTGCCTCCCAGCTCCAAACATCAGCTGTCGTCTCTCCAACGGGACGGAGTTCAGGTTCAGCGGGGAGGAAGTTGGCTTCAACAAAACCATCCCCTGCCGAAATGTGTGAGTGTTACGCTTCATCGTCTTAAACCACACTTTGACATGAAGAGTGACGCTCGCTATAACTTATTTATTGATTGTGATAATCATTGTGGTCTCATTGATTACCCTGAAATGAATATGTGTGTGTGTTTCCTTTCAGGAGTGGTTATTCCTACAAAGTAGCTGTGGCTTTATCTCTGTTTCTGGGCTGGCTGGGAGCAGACCGCTTCTACCTGGGATATCCTGCATTAGGTACACTCACGCTCATCCCGACTCACAGCTGGGACTGTGATGGGTTCAGTTACACGTCGGTCAATTAAACTCTTCTTTGAGTCATGAAGAACAAGTTTCACCAACATTTGCGAAATTCTCTAGGCTTGTGTGTTATCCCCGGATCTACAAATAAAAGTACTTAAATCCAGCAGGAAGTCAGCCATTTTGGATTTTGTCTCTTATAGGCTTGGTACTTTAGCAAACTCCTCCTTAAGTTTGGTCAGTAAAATCTTTAGACCGTGACAATGAAAAGTTGTTCAGCGTGAACTGTGTGGCTGTGGTCATGTGGTGAACTTTTGTTTAAACTTAAACGTCTGGCACAAATCAAACAAATGTTTGTTAAGAGTCCCTGCATGAGGACATCTTCATGCTGGTATTGAGTCGTAGTCACTGCGACCACAGGAAGTCAGCCTTGTGTGATAATGTGAGGCAGTGCGAGGATTGGATCAACGCTGCTCACATCTTTAATTTCTCTTGAATCACATCCACAGTGACCATGAAACACCACCTCGCACGGAGTAAAGACAGGCTCACTAACATCAGAAGAATTTTCTGATTTGAATTTCTTTCAGTTTGTAAGAAAAAAAAGTACCGAAATGAAGAGTATTTGGGTTGGACAAGAGACACAGCATGAAGACGGTACTTTGGGCTCTGGGAAACTGATCAGAATCATTTATCTTCTGTAGAATAAAGGATTCATTTTGCAAATAACAGCAGATTAACTTTGCAGAATTTGTAGGAAAAAGTTGGAGGATTTCACATTCATTTCAAAACAGGCGGAGTTTGGGTGGAGCCCTCTAGTGGACATTTGAGGACTTGCAGCTCCACACTCCTCCAGTTTAAGTGTGAATGCACTGATGGCAACGGGCGGCTTTGCCATTTAATTGTTTCCATGTTTTTGCGGTTTTTCAGCCTGGATTCAAATTGCATTCAATGCGGCCTTGTTTGTCGCTGATTTCCACACAGTGGACTGTAATGAGCTGAAGACTCACAGTTATGATTACCACAACAAGGATGAGTTATTATCAGCAGGCCGAGTCCGCTCTCGTCCTTCCTTTAATGAGACACCTGCAACGATACAAAGGCTGAAAGGCTGCAGGTGTGCGCGCGCTCGTCTCTGTGTGTGTGTGTGTGTGTGTGTGTGTGTGTGGTGCCGGCGGGGGGGGGGGGGATTGGATGGAGGACAGCTGCACTCACAAACACCTGGCCTGATTTGGCACAGGTCGACCCAGGCCAAGCCAAGCTGAGCCGAGCTGAGCCAAATCAGATTTATTTCAAAAAACAAACCATTTTATGGGTGGGTTTGTTAAGTAGCAAACAAGCCCAGATCAGGCTACACAGAAAGATTTAACAGGGTAAGGTTCTGTCAGCGAACAAACCGCATCCTGTGCATTTAGAGGAAAAACTACAGCCTTGCGAGCAGATCGTCTTCTTTCGTCCAACCAGCAGTCAAAAAATATTCAACTGAGACCCAAAACAGAGAAAAGCGGAAATCCTCACAGGTTCTAAGTAGAGAAATGTGGCATTTTTGATCAAATTGATTATCAGCGTTAATTTTGTGTGTTAGTTTGTTGGGCCATTCTGAACTATAACAAGTCTAATGATGGAGATGGTTATTTTTGGCACTTTAGGTGAAATTTGTCTGTTCAGAAAAGTTTCCTGTTGTTTTATGTAATTTTTATGTAATTCTGGATCCATGTGTGTCTCTCAGGCCTGTTGAAATTCTGTACTGTTGGCTTCTGTGGGATCGGCACCCTGATTGACTTCATACTGATCGCTATGCAGGTGAGTCACAAACAAGCAGTTAGTGTGAAGCGACACAGAGCAGCCGCTTAGCTTAGCTTAGCTTAGCTTAGCTTAGCTTAGCATGGCGGCTGGAAGCAGGTAGAAACAGATGTCCACAAGCTCACTGATCCAAGCCAGGAAACTTTTGACAAAAATCCCCTGAAGAAGAACGCGATGTACTGTTGAAGGTGTCTCAAAAAACCCGTAAGTGGACTTGAGTCAAAGTTATTTGATCAGACATTTACAGCTGAGATTTTGGTTTATTTGAGTTAATTTTCCGCCAGTAAGCCAACTGTTAAAATGTGAAAATAGGAAAGGTCTGCCACGGTCTCTTGAAGCGTCTTTAATGATGCAGAACAGGAAGTAGAGCTGTGTTCTGTTCCCGCTGATCAGAGAGCAGCGTTTCATGTCCTCTTTAAGAGTGACACCCGTGATGAAGAGTTCCTCGTTTCCCAGAGGATCCATTTCAGCGTGGCGTGTGGCGGCAGAGCCTCATATTTTAGCGGCTAACTGCTCAGACGGCCGAGCCTGATGCACAAACAGGCATCGACCTTCTGATTATTATTTATGTGCATCCATCCTGCAGCGGCGCGTCTCTCTGAGGCCCTCAGGATGACTGATCCTTCTAGAAGTTCCTAATGGACTCAGAGAGGACGAAGACAGACGGCCGGAGTGAGACAAACAGGAGGTGAAGGGACGAGTCGCTCCTTCCTGTTTAGATAATAGAGGCTGGAGATCCATCACAGGAAGGCGTGAAGGGGACCAGCAGTGGATGGATGGTTGGGCTGAACATGATGCATATCATCGCCGTGTTTGACGGATCAGGGATTTTAAAGCTGAGTGTGACGGCACTTAATGTAAGCGTAAGCTCAACAGGATGTAACGTGCAGAGCGCTGAAGGTTTCTAAGGTCATGTGGTGCAAACACGTTATGTAAATGTAACACAGCATGAAGGAGAAGCTGTCAGTGTCATCCAGTGGTCGTTTTGAGGTTCAGCTGCTCAGTCAGGGTTTGCATGTTGGTGTGACTTCCCACCTGTGGATGAAGCCTTACCTGCCTCCTGTGTTTCACCCCCTGCAGATTGTCGGTCCAGCAGACGGATCACACTACATCGTGGATTATTATGGCGCCCGGCTGACCCGTCTGTCCATCACCAACCAGACCTACAGGAAGCCACACCTGTCCCTGTGAACACACCCGGACACGCCCACACGCTGTCCGGAACGCTGTAAGATCAGAAAGACGTCTGAGTATCAGACCTTTACGGTGCTGTGAGCAGTGAAATGAGTTGTGACTCTGCACTGATTATTAAAAAGTGGGGGGAAGATGTTGGATGTGAATCAAGACTGAGAAAAGCGGAGTCACAGCAGATGTGTGTCTGCTCAGGATGGTTGGTCAGGCTTCAGGGATCTGATCCACGTCTTCTGGAACAACATCAGTAAACATGGCAGAAATGCGTTTGTTACCGTGAGACAGCAGTGAAAAAACGAAACACAGTACAGAAGAAGTAACGTAATGTTAACGGCAGTTAGACTCTGTCTGTCTGTCTGTCTGTCTGTCTGTCTGTCACGGACTGCTGGCTGGCAGTGGGACGTTTCTGTCTAATCACCACCAAAATTAAAACTGTGAATACAAAAACAAGCCAAAAAGCTCCAACTGAAGTGAGTACAAATGAGAGAAGATTTTGTGCAGAAAAGTCTGAGTTTTGGAATTGAAGGTCTCACACACACACACACACACAGTTTGAGGTCAGAGCAGTTAAATATCAGAGCGTAAAGTCAACCTGAGTGATGTTCCTCAGGGAACAAAGACGTGACTCCAGCTGGGCTCTTCAGATTTCTCCTTCCTGTGCAGAGCTTGTGGAGCAGCAGGAGCCGAAGCCAAAGGGTTTCAGTCAGTTTAGGCAGGACACGTTCAGGACACGTTCCTGCATCAGCATCCCACGCTGGATTCCTGAACCGACAACATCCACCAATCACAGCCCTCCGACTCCATCGGGCTGTCGTGCATCTCATCCTGACGGTGTTTTGTATTATTAATCTGAATCTGCACACTGACGGTTGATCACTTACTGGTCTCTTTGATGACTAATGATCAGTATCAGCCCTGACCAAAAGCAAAAACAAAACAGTGGATACATAATGATAAATAAATGATAAATAAATGAAAAACGTCTTTCGTTTGGTTTTGGTTGGGTGAATTTGTTAAGGAAAGCCTGTCGGTCCTTGTGACGTCTCTTTCTGTCTTCAGGTCAGTGTTCCCAGCACGGAGAAGAAACCGTTTTACTCCGTCGACACAAAGTGAACAGTGAAAGAATAAAAGACCTGCACCGGAAGACATTAAAGGACCATTCTGCATGTTTTCACTTGTTTCACTCCACCCTCCTGCTGATCAGCCATCAGCTTTCACATCAGTCATCTGAACATTTTCACACACATTCACTGTGGGCTCTCCTTTTATTTATGATCATTTAGTTGTAATATATTGTTTTTCCATGAAAACTGTGTAAATAAAGTTTCTCTGTTGTTGTGTTTACTGAATGTGGCTGTTGTTTACTGGTACAGATGAACCCAGCAGTTGTTAACCTGAGCTTCACCTGCTGCATCATTAATGCGTCAATCCAGTCAAACCACATGGATTTTTCTGAATACTGAGTACTAAAACTTTTGGTACTTTGATACCTTTCTACTTTTACTGAAGTAATCTGCACTGTGGTATTCCTACTTGTACTTCAGTACCAAAGTATTTGTTCGCCTGTGTGCCATCATCACAGATTGACGTAACACAGAGCATCAGTTTGTCCAAGAAATAAATGTGATGAAGTCTGCAGAACAGGATGAATCTTTGATGTTTCACATGAAGCATGTGACATCAAAACGCTTCCTGTGCTGCGTTTGAGTGCTAATCGAGTGGGTTTTGTTTTTCTCGTTCATCTCATGGCTGTCGCAGTCCAGGCTGTCAGTTCACACTCTGACCTACAGGTGGCAGTAACACTCTGAGATAAACTGCAGTGTGTCAGCAAAGGCAGAGTAGAAGAAGAACAATAAAGGATGTAAATGACTCAGATTTGGCTCGTTTTGGACTAGAAAAAGCAGATGAGGTTAAATATTTGACGTCCAGAGTCTCACACTGGTATGTCACGCTGGTCTCAGGCCAGTAAACCTTAAATCACAGTGTGATGATTATTAATACACACATCACGTTTTGTGTTTGACCCTGCAGAGTAATATTTACATTAACTTAAGTATCTGCATTAACCGCATCAACAGTTTATCGGCTGATTCGGCTTCAGTTCATCTCGCCATACACCAACATCGACGAGTCACCATAATCGTTTCAAATGAAATGCTGACATCATGTTAGTAACACACACACACACACACACACACACACGCGGTGTAAATGATCCATCAGATCATCTGCTCGTCTTTTCGTTGTCGTGAATTCCTTTGGCTGTGAAAACTTGACGTGTTGAAGTACACGTTTCAAGTTTCATGTTAACAACACAGGAAATGTGTTGTAACTTCATCTCCACTGAAGGTTCTCACATCCTGAACAGCAAGTTCTGTTTAATTATCATACACACACACACACCGCATGTGTGTGTGTTGTATTTCCATTTCGAGTTAGCAGCCATGTGGCTTTCATCAAAATTCAATTATCGTACAGTACCACGCTTCACAGAACACACACGCACACACACACACACACACACACACACACACACACACACAAAGTGCCTTAATGGTTTCAGGATGCTTCTTCTCACTGCCATCCAGCGTTTGTGTCACAGCTTGTTATGAATATCATCTGAGGTTAAAGGTGGAGTTCAACCCCTCCTCCTACACACACACACACACACACACACACACACACACACACACAGACTCTCATCTGTTGGGGAAAGTGTGGAGGCTGATCTGGGGACAGTAACACAGCTGACAGCTGATAGTCCTGTTGTTAAACAGCCTGTCAGATTTACTGTTTGTTACTGACTCTGAATCTGTTTCAGATTCGTCCTGTTCACTGGAGTAATGAGCAACATTCATTCAAACATTGAACAACAACAACAACACGATTTCGCAGGAATGAGAGAACGATGTGGAAGTCAGAACCGTGGACCTGATCCAAAACTAGCTTGTTGACCACAAGTTGCCCCGTCCTGAAGCTTCTCCTGTTTTACGGTCTTTTTGGATGTAAAAGGGACCATCATTTACAACATGAACATCACGCTGCACTGAGGAAGACTTGGAACCAACGACTGAGACCATAAACTCATCGGGAAACTGTTGACCGAGGTCAGAAATCAATGGAGAAGTTAGCAATAGAAGATTACGTACACTCAGATCTCTTGAAACCAACGGGGTCGCCCCCTGCTGGGCATCACACGGAATGCGGGTCTGACGGATTGTTGCACTGTCCGGTCTACGATGTGAGACAACCGAGATTTTTAAAGATCTCGTGAGGCTGGAAGTTTTCCACTTCACTTCAATGTAGTCAGAGTTTGACCACAGCAGCGTCTGGTGGACATTAGAGGAAGTGCAGCTCCACTCAGTGCTGATTGGTTCAAACACATCAGCCTGACAACACTGTTGTTACTGTTAAATGTCCTCTGCTGTGTTTGACATGTAGCTGCGCCTGTTGTACAAGAGAAAACATTTGAATAATAATCAACACACACACACACTCACACAAACACACACAGTGTCTACATGGCAAACACAGAAGCCATGAAATTACAGTTGCCTCGGTTGGAACGGAGCGCAGGAGGAAACTTGAGCGATAAGGCTTCATGCAAACCTTCATCAAACTGTGTGTGTGTGTGTGTGTGTGCGCGCTGAAGGGGTCGACTAAATAAAGCAATCCTATGGCTCTAGTCTTTCTCTCCCTGTAATCCTTGTGTGTGTGTGTGTTAATTTGGACAGTCAGGCCTGGTGTGTCACCAGATAAGTCAGTTCAATATTCACACTCGGTCTGTCACTGTGTGTGTGTGTGTGTGTGTGTGTGTGTGTGTGCGTGCACGCGCTGGGTTTACATATCATTTAAAAATTCTAATATCTGAAAATAAATTGATTTTACTCTCAGAACAGTAAAAGTGCTCGTTGTTGTTTAAAGGATCAGGCTGTTGATTTTCTCTTCCTGTCCAGGCTGAAGTGAATGTTAACCCGAAGTGTGTTTGAGTGAGTGTGTATCACAGCCTGATTCCTCTTCTTCAGGTAACAACACATCAACAAGCCAAACTTCATCACCATCCGCACACACACACACACAGTTTACACACCGTCCTGCTGCCGCAAACACACACTGCAGCACCAAATGTGTATTCTTCCGCCACTGAAAATAGTCCTCCACAGTTTCCACCTGTGTGCTTGATAAAAAAACTTAAGCAAGCAACTGGTTTATAGGTGAAACTGAACACCTGTGAGGAGTTTTTAAACTCTTCAGTAGGAACCAATGAGCTCGCAGCCAGGGGCCACAGACAGGAAGTACATTTACCTGGTTATAAATATGGTGTTCATACTCGCAGATTCTTCCTGCATGGGTTGTCAGCATTATGTGACTGATCCTCCTTTGTTGAAAGACCTGAGGAGAAATCTCTCACACACACACACACACACACTTACAGGAAGTGAGTGTAAATCACAGAGGAAGCAGGAGAGAAGACAGAAGAAACGAGGTGGGGAGAACAGACGGAGAGAAGGGAGGAAGGGGAAGGAGTGACAGGAGATGAAGAGGGATGAGAGGACGTGGAGGAGTCGAGCTGACATGAGATAATAAGAGAGGAGGAGATGAGAGGAAGAGGAGGAGGAGGAGGAGGAAGAGCAGGAGGGTAAGTTTCCTCCTCAGGGATATGCTGACCTGTCAGAGTAAATGTCTCCTCTGCTGGGAGATAAAATCATATTTAAAGATCAGGCGCTTAAAATCACGACCAGCTGTCTGTTTGAAGAACCTTGAAGGAGACGAAGGAGGAGGAGGAGGAAGACGGATTATTAGTTCTTCATCAGCAAACTCCTCCTGACATATTCTGGGGCTTTTAAGTCATCACACCAGAACATGCTGTGATCAAAGTACTGAAAGGTACAACTACTATACTGTTTACTTACACTGAAGTACCAGAATACAACTCAAGGTAAGACATCATCAGCGTGACAAGAACGATCTAAAACGACAGAAACCGTCTTTGTCTTTGTGAAAAGTTTAATTGATGTGTACTTTTTGTAGGTTTTTGTTTGGCTCATGTCCCATCTGCTAACATGGAGGAGGAGGGGCTTATGAGTTGCACTGCAGCCGGCCACTGGGGGGCGTCCAGGTGTTTGGCTTCACGTTGGACGGCTCTCATGTCATCCATGTTGATACGCAGCCTGTGTTCGTACAAGGTTCTGTTCTCTGACTGCTGCTCGGATTCTTTTCTGCTCTACGGACTCTTAGCTCAGTTCTCACAGGACAAGTCTGGATTTTTATTATCACTACAAAAGGAAGTTCACCCATTGATCAACCACCAGCACACACACACACACACACACACACACCTGCCTGAAGCCTGTTGCCATTGGCTGAGCTCTGTGGTGGGTGTGGTATTGATCAGAAACACCAGCAGCAAATTATACGACTTCACACTGAGCCTGGAGCTCATCACTATTCACTGTGGAGAACACACACACACACACACACACACACACCAGAGTGACTCTTTGATTAATGCTAATTTGTGTGTAGACGTGAAGCGCCTTAATCCTTTCCTCTAATTGGTCTTTCATTATAGCTGAGGGGGAGTCGGGGGAGGGGAGGGCGTGTCTGTGGCCCTTCGTTAAGGTGGTGTCACCGTGGTTACCGTGGCTCAATGTGGATGGATGAGCCAACCCGGGAGACAAACAGCTAAAAACTTTAATTCAGTAAAGTCGGATGGAAAGTCCAAAGTACGACTGAAAATTACTTAAACCTGCACTAAGTTCTTTTGCCTCTTGGGGGCAGTAGAAACAAGCTGTTAACACATTAACATATCATCAGCTTTTAAGTTCACTTGTTATCAAACGCTTGGACATCTATTCGTATGTGGAGTCGTGTTTGTGTCACCTGATAGATCTCAGTCCAGGATTCGTTCACGCCCACGTTAACGTTAGCTCAGCGTTAAAGATGCTAACTGTTACATGTGCACGTAGAATCAGACTTTGCATTACAACAACCACTTCATCCCTCATTACTCACATTATTACACAGCAGGTGGAGTGACTTGATTTGTAGCAGAAGAAAAAGAAATGAAAAGCCCTACCAGACACCAGTACCTGCCACACTTCAGTCCAGACTTCTATGAGTGCATGTTTGTGCATTTATTTGCAGACCGTCTGTCCATCCAGGTAAGTATTTGAGATTTGATTCACACACGCTTAACGTCCTTATACACAGGCTTGTTAACATGCAAACAAAAAACAACATACACACCATCTCATGCCATCGGACGGTCAAAAAACTGTGTGCTTTCTCCAGTTAGCAAACCTTCCTGTGATTACTTCCTTGCCTACTTATACCTTCTCTGTCCCTGCAGCCCCACCTACTGGACAAACAGGGGAACTGACACGCTAACGTTTAGGCATACAAAGACACAAACGCTGCTCCAACAGCAGGCTTGAGCTCAGCTGAAGCTGAGCGGTGCTGAAGTGTGTGATTCTCAGACGTGTTTCCCGACTTTGTGCGCCCTCTAACCTCCTCGTCCATCATCTCCACGCCTCACCGCACTGCCTGCAGGCGTGTGTTTGTCAGGCGTGTCCTCACCTGCGTCCAGTCGTTTCCCAGCAGCATCAGCTCCCTCATTAACCCTGAAAGTCCCCGCCCACGCGGCCTCGTCTGCTCGTTACCGACCGCCTGGTGGTCACTCAGGACGATTCAGGCTCAGACTGCTTTCTTCTGACCAAACACATACGTCATCCTCGGCTCCACGCTGCCGCCGCTCCATCGCTCTCGCTTCCTGCACGCAAACAGATGACCCCCTGGCAAATAAAAATTAATAAGACATTATGAATGAAACTGGTCAAATTCTCGTCAAAGCTGTCTCATCAGACTGTAACCCAGAGATGTTCGTTATAGCAGTCTTTCTATATCTCTACATACAGAGTGTGTCATCCTTCCTGATGAGCTTAAAAACCAATAAAAAGAGGAAGTGAAAGGTGCCATTTTATTGTCCTTCCGTTAGCATCATTTCCTAATCCATCGGCCTGGCAGGTGAGGCAGGTGAGGCAGGTGAGGAGCAGTGACGACACTGCTCCTCACCTGCCACCTTTCAGCTGCAGTGACAGACTGCGTCTGTCCTGATGTCACAGCCAGGTAAGACACCGGAGCTCAGGTGGAGGTTGTTTTCACAAACACAACGAGGAGAGAAGCAGACAGTAGCCGAGGGATTAAACCAGCAGAAGGAGCCAAGATGGATTCAGTTCGGCTGATGGACGTGGTGGATCAGGCCATCAGGTGAAACAAAGAGACTCCAGACCCCCACAGGATCCGATCCACAGTCTTTTAACTTCAGCTGCAAGCAACAGTTCAGTTTCCAGCAGCATTTCTCTGCTCACCTTTTACTGCTGCTTTACAAACGTTTTCTCGCTCTCCTCCTTCTGCATCCACACAACCAGAAAATGAGCCCAGGTGTGGCCAGAGGCGGAGCTAAAACCTTAACAAAGCTCCAGAATCATCTTACATGAAGAATCGCTTTAAAAGGACCTCTGGTGTTGTTGCAAAGGCAGAGCGAGAATCATGTTGATGTTGAAAATAAAATAAAATGTTTTGCTGCTGACCTGCTCCATCGTCACATTAATCACAGGTGATCTGAACATTTGAATGCTTTCACTGCAGGTCTGCAACTTCATGTCCTTACACTTTCAAGTGAATGCTTGCACCTTGTGATGTCTGTGGACTGTGGACACCGTCAGCGTCTAGACCAGATCCCTACAGACCTGGACCCTTCCTTTGCCTCTGTCCTTCATTTTGTCACGTAATCCCACACACTTTGCAAAAGCAGATTTCTGTGTAAGAAAAGGTTTTATTCTCAAAATGATGATGTTTATTTTTGCTGACTGGGTGTGGTCTTCTCACAGCCTGACCTGCTGACCTTTAGCTTGTTTCTGTGGGGGCATATCAGGTCACGCTGTGTGTGAGTGTGTGTGAGTGTGTGTGTGAGTGTGTGTGTGTGAGTGTGTGTGTGTGAGTGTGTGTGTGTGAGTGTGTGAGTGTGTGTGTGTGTGAGTGTGTGTGTGAGTGTGTGAGTGTGTGAGTGTGTGCGTTGGAAAGGTGATGCCCGGTGGTGGCGGCTGACTGAATTATTCACACTCCTCTGCGGTCGTCTCCCTCCCTGAAATCTGAGAGGTGAGGGTGAGGCGGCTCCCACCCTCCGCCCAGCACCTGGGGGGGAATCTGAGCTCAACCCACAACAACACAACACACACCAGGGGTGAGGAGGAGGAGGAGGAGGAGGAGGAGGAGGTGAGCTGTGGGAGAATATTTCTTTACTTCAGTTTAGAAAGAGTTGGGCTGATAAGCTTCAGTCAGCTGAGTGTCTGTCATGGAGGACACTGCAGACTGTGAGTGGGTCGTGTCTGTGGATCCGTCCACTCTCTGATTGGACAGACTTGTAGACTGTTGTCACACAGTGTTTAGAGACCGCAGACATCAGCTGTCCCCTCTCACAGCTGACAGGCAGGCAGACAGGCAGACAAACAGGCAGACAGGCAGGCAGGCAGACAAACAGGCAGGCAGGCAGACAGGCAGGCAGGCAGACAAACAGGCAGACAGGCAGGCAGGCAGGCAGACAAACAGGCAGACAAACAGGCAGGCAGGCAGGCAGGCAGACAGACAAACAGGCAGGCAGGCAGGCAGACAGGCAGACAGGCAGGCAGGCAGACAAACAGGCAGACAGGCAGGCAGGCAGGCAGGCAGGCAGGCAGGCAGACAAACAGACAGACAGACAGGCAGGCAGGCAGACAGGCAGACAAACAGGCAGACAGGCAGGCAGGCAGGCAGGCAGACAAACAGGCAGACAAACAGGCAGGCAGGCAGGCAGGCAGACAGACAGGCAGGCAGGCAGGCAGGCAGGCAGACAAACAGACAGACAGACAGGCAGGCAGGCAGACAAACAGGCAGGCAGGCAGGCAGGCAGGCAGACAGGCAGACAAACAGGCAGACAGGCAGGCAGGCAGGCAGGCAGGCAGACAAACAGGCAGACAAACAGGCAGGCAGGCAGGCAGGCAGACAGACAGACAGGCAGACAAACAGGCAGGCAGGCAGGCAGGCAGGCAGACAGGCAGACAAACAGGCAGACAGGCAGGCAGGCAGGCAGGCAGACAAACAGGCAGACAAACAGGCAGGCAGGCAGGCAGGCAGACAGACAGACAGGCAGGCAGGCAGGCAGGCAGGCAAACAGGCAGACAAATTAAAGATTAAAAAAAAGATTAAAGTGACATATTTTGTCATTGGAGGGAACTCACTCCAACGAAATTTGTGCTCTGCATTTAACCCACCCAAGTGACGTGCACACACACAGCAAACCCGGGGCAGTGGGCGACCGCGTGCAGCGCCCGGGGAGCAGTGGGGGTTAGGTACCTTGCTCAAGGGTACCTCAGCCATGGACACCGGGACGGGGAATCGAACCAGCGATCCACCGGTTACGGGTCCGACACCCTAACCGCTGATCCACGACTGCCCCAAAAAAAAAAAAAAAAAAAAAAAAAAAAAAAAAAAATCAGGGGAGAGCGCGAACGCAGTCCCCCACTACCAGAAATTATGCAGTCGAGATTCCCACATTTGGGGAATTCGCAGGGGTCAGCACAACCGGAGTGCAATGGCCGAGCCTCGCCCTGGGTGAACCACCTTGGTGATCATGGTATCTCCCCTGCCAGGTAAGTATACAGGCAGACAGGCAGGCAGGCAGGCAGGCAGGCAGGCAGACAGGCAGGCAGGCAGACAAACAGACAGACAGACAGACAGACATGTTGAAGCACTCAGGTGAAATTTGAATGCAACACGTGTTGGCAACATGAAACACATAACACGCGTTTGTGCAAACATGAATTTGTGCAGCTTGACGTTGAAACAAAGTGAAGGAACATATGAGAGGATGAATGTCAGGATTACAGTCTGGCAGTTTTGAATGTGATAGCAGCCCACATGTCCTCATTATTATCAGGTGATGACCAGCTTTCAATCCACTTATGGCCCTGATAAAACCATCATGTGACACTGAAGGTATTATTCCAATATTGTGAAAGATCAACCTGGATTAGTAAATTATCATCAGGTGTTACTAATGTTACTGCGGTATGAACGGTTTTGCTTTGTGTTCCTTCATTATCACTCTGTTACATAAATGTGAGTCTGAACCTCACAATGTTAATCCTGACCCATCACGTGGTCTTACCTGATTATTACCTTTATTATCAAACTATTCACCACGTCATTACTGAGCCGTAATGTAAAGAGCTGCCACAATGTGAAAAGGTGAGTGGGAGATTGAACGTTTTCCCGTAGATTCACCTTCAGGACAGAACAAAGAGAAAAGGAATTCACTCAGCCATCGGATGGTTTCTCTCCTTCAGCTCCAGGAGACAGTGAAATCCTTTAACAGTGAAACAGGGTTAGTGGCATTCGATACCACACACACACACACACACACACACACACACACACACACGCTGACCTCAGCAGATCGGACCGGATTAGAACGAGCCTGTTAGATCAAAGACAGACCGAACAGTGGGAACAGTCGGACAGAGAGGTCTCACTCTGCCTGGATTTTAGGGAACATCACACACTAGCAGACTCTGTCCTGCAGATGAATGTGGGTGGGATCGTATCAGTCAGGTATCAAGCAGCAGCTGTCCATCGGTCCAAACTTCACACGAAGCAGCAATGACATGAGAGTCAGCCATCACGACTCCCTCCTTGTCTGCGTGTGAACACTGTTTACCACCTCATCCTGTCTTATGCACAGATCTGTGAAGCAGAGCTGTCACATTTTCAAAGTCTGAACTCATTAAGAGTCACATGCAGATCATTCAAACACAACCCACAAGGTGGAACTGTGAGAGAGCCAGTGATGTTCATCCATCAGTGGCCACACAGACGTCTTCTCCTTCGTCCTCCTCTTCCTGCGTCCAGCTAAATAAACTGTGTAAAAAGCCTCTGGGATGAGCTGAAAACCGGCTCTTTTAGCGAGCTCAGGAACCTGTTTGGAGATTTGTGGTTGTCACAGGACAGCCGGGCTCCAAACTCACGATGATCTTACAGAATCTGATGCACTGCTGGAGATTAAAGCAGCCAACAGGACAGAAAGGGGTTCACACACACACACACACACACACACACACACACACACACACAGATACAACAGAAAACCACCCAGAGGGTCGATAGAGCATTAGCGTCTTTATTTTTTGTCGTTGTTGCATAGGAAATGCACATCTTGCTTCCAGTAAATTGAGTCTGCGTGGACATGGAGTCACTAATGGGGCCGAGAGGGATGGGCCTACACTTCACCAGTTCAACAGAAACAACAGTGTGAGAGGGAAGAAGAGAAGAAACAAAGAGCGAACGACAGAGTGACAACAGAAGAGCTGACAGCAGGACAAGTCAGTGCAAACTCACAGCTTCAGAACACAGACGATGGACAACAATGGCACCAGACACAACTAATGGGCACTAGCTGACACTGAACAAAAGTGTGACACCGGACCGTGAGCCGGTGTGACGGCAGCGGCAGAAAACGCCGCCAGGTTCCATAAAAGAGTTGTAGAGGCACAAGGTTTAAGTCAGTTCTGGGTGAGGATGGAGGTGAGCAGGTGAAGTCGATGGCCGCTGATGGGGGAACCGAACGAGCTGTGGTCAGGATGAGGATGTTGTCGGGCAGCGAGAGGGGAATGATGGGATACGTGAGGGCGGCGTGATGATGTGAATGTGTGACTCAGACTGCAGCGAGTTGCGGTCCGCCCAGCGACGCTCGGGATCAAGATAAAGCTCTCCTTCCTCGAGATTGTCTTGGGTTAGCTACAGTTAGCATCGCCTCCAGAGGGCTGGGCCAAAGACAGCAAGGAATGCCCATCGAGCTGATCGATCACTGGTATTGGTGATCAGCTGGAATACTGAAAACACCATCAGGCTGGAAAACATGTGGCTGTGGGCAATTTTGGGCAGCTGATTTCATCCAAAAACCAAAAAAAAGAAAAGCGAATTCCCGGTAATTTGGATCTGGACGCAAAGACTTCTGTTCTTTTCTATTCCATTTCATTTTCTAAAGGACCATGCCAATGTTTTTGCATCTAGTACAGATTGTGCACACCGCCAACAAAGCCTGCTGTCATGTTTCACAGTTTCAGTGCGAAATCAAGTCATAAAAATGGGCTTAAGTGGTCAAATGTGCAGCACACCTGAGGAACTAAGAACTGATTCAAATTAGCTCTTTTTATTATGTATGCTGTGAGTTGCCTCTGATTATGAAATGTACTGCACAGATAAACCTGCCGTTTAACACCTTGAAGTCGACAGCATGTGAGGAAACGTCTGCGTCACAGCTGAAGGCTTTCCACAACAGTCTGCGCTACCAGAAAACTGAAAGCTCCCCGTCATTCTTTGGAAGGCTTTTAGCTGTGATGTAAGGCAGACAACTCGCAAAATCAGTGGCATTGTCCTTTAACAAAACAGTCTGCTCATCAACAAAGTTTGTCAACTCAAAGTTCTCTGCCTAAAAAAGATGCACAAGTCGAAGAAACTGTTAAGTTTCAAAGAGCTGAGCTGCATCGACAGGCTGCTAGTCGAAAACGGAGAGGAGCCACTGGAGGTGAGCTAGACAAGCCAATCGACCCCAGCTGGCCTGGGACTGGGAGACAGAGGGGGGAGGGAGGGGGAGACGGGAGGGGGGGGGGTCTCCCAGGTGCTGGCTACCTCTTTCTAGACCTTTTTCATCCTGGAGGTGCAGCAGCTCGTTTGAAGTCCTGCCGAGGGAGACGCAGCGGAGGCTCGATGAGGAAGGAGGGGGATTCAGTCCTGGATAGTGCTGAGCACTGCAGAAAAAGGCTGAGGCCATCGATTGAGTCTCCTGCAGGAAACTGCCTGGGGAGGAGGAGGGGGATTCACCCTGAGCCACGCAGAGAGCTCTCAGCCTGCTGGTCAATGGACATGTGGGTGAGGGGAGGGGAGGGCGGGGAGGCCAGACCAGCCGGGTGTTTGCTGATGTTAAAACATAGCCGGAGATTGTCGGATTCAGACCCAGCGAGGCTGCGGCGGTCCGCTGCTGGCACGGGGCAGTCATCATGGCGGCACACCCGTCAGATCAATGACGATGAACGGACAGAGTAGAAAAGGGTGGAGGTGCACGGTGGCAGTTTCATGTCGAGATGAAAGAGTGTGAGGATGAAGAGGTGACCATAAGGGGGGTGAGACGGTGAGCAGAAAAAGGTTTGAGGCATACAGGGAGAAGTAAGAAAAAGAGGAAACAAAACAGCAACGTAACAATCTGGTTTTTGTCTTTTTTTTCTCATTTGCTGTCATCCTAACAGTTCACTAGGCGATTATGGAGGAGCATGCAGTTATATCTTATGATTATTGTACATTAGCTATAATCAGAGGGGCCTGACAGACAGCAAAGGCTACTGGTGGTCAGAAATTTCAACAATTACAAACAATTATTGTATTCAGTATTCAGAAGAGCATTATAATACAGGTTTTCACAGGCACTACATTTGATCTTTTTCAATATATCATGTAATATGCTGGTTTTTTGTTTTATTTTTCATTTCTTTTTCAGATTTTTCGTATAACTCGTCCGGTCCGTAGAAGCTGGGATCTGGAAACGGGAGGATTGATCATAAAAGAAGGCAGAGGCTGAAGTTTTTCACAAAGTAGATACCAAAGTCCACGTGGGCAGGCGCACGCACGTGAGCCACGTGCACGCGGGGATGTTTTTAGTCAGTGCATAGTTCTCATGCAGATTAGACTGCTATGCCTTGATACGCTGTCGGGAAGCATGGATAGTGAGTTCAAAGTTGTCAGATTTTCCAGCTTAACTCCCCTTCACTGGCTTGATTTAACGCTTAGCACCATGTAATGGTTTTGCAACAGGATAAATAAATATCTTTGCAAAGGAGCAGTGACACTGTAATTTATTACAGTTGAGCGCTGGAGAGCAGCTTCAGTGTTACCTGCCTCCTCGTCCAATGACTTTCCTTCATCTCTCTGAAGTGATGCCATCTGTACTCATTTCCCCAGCTCGGCCGACGCGGCGAAGGGTGTCTCCGTCCCGCTCCGTTCTCGTGCCGAAGACAACAACATCAAGGGAAAACGGTGGCATTTTCATTCATAAGATAAGATAGGATAAGATAATCCTTTATAACTCATGTCAGTTCAGAGTGAACAAAAGCAGCTGGAGGGGGATTTCAGGTGTCACTGAAGCTCTCCCTGGTCCTTGTACGATTGTTCTACGAGTCCTGTACGTTCACTGCGGCTACGGTTCACACACTCAGGTCTCTAAAGTGATTCAAAAAATACCCTGGTCTGAGCCTGAAGAATTCTGCCCCTCTTCGCGTCAAGCCCTTCAAACTCAATTACTGCGCGACTCGCACAGCGGTCCGGTCTGACGCATTTGTTTCTCAGGTGGTGGTGAGGGAGTAATTTCTGCCCGGGAGAATTTGGACGAACGTGAAGACAACAAAGGTGTTAGCATAAAAAGCCCAGCCTTTATTCAACCCTGTTTCCTGTTGGAGTGGCAGAATTCCTCAAAGGCAAAATCCAAAAATCAACTCTTGGGGGGCAGGGGGCAAAACCAGAGGAGAGAGGGGGGACACCGGAAGGGGGGGAGGCGGATGCATCTCCTATGTAGTCTTTATGACGGTCTTTGACCCCAGCTCTCGTTCATACTGGTGGTTGGATCAGACCTTTCAAGGTTCAGGGTGAACAGAGGAAGCTGCTTGATTCGTTGGGCCGTTTGAAGCTCAGAAATGTGTTTGGTTTTGGATGAAAATTCATGTTTGTCAGTTTGTCAGAAACGTCCCTGCTGGTGCGTGTTAGCATGCGGTGCTTGTTGGATCAGCTGGTTGGACGCAGCGTCGCGTCCTATGGGCTCATCGCTCAGCCTTGGCTTCGATTTGTGTGTCTGCTGTTAGTTTTGTGGAGGAGGAGAACATGGTGCAGTGAACCTCACGTTCAGGCCCTCCTCAGCCTCCACCTCCACCACCACCACCACCCACTCAACCGGAACTCTGTACAGTTTTCCCTTCAAGGACTCCAGTTCCAGTGCGATCTGAGTTGCTGCTGGTTGAACTACTTTAGATTTCATTTTTCACATGCACCCCAAACTGTCCAAATTTCAGACACAGTACCAAAGAAATGCATCAAATCTCTGGCTTTAGCCTCTGAGACTGTTGATTTTGCGTTGGACTGTTTTTGGTGCTTTCATATATTCAAACCAAATCTGCTTTTTATGGCATCATCATTTTAAATCAAGATTATGTGTATAAATCCAAAACTTGTGAACAGTATTTGGCAGGACGTCCCAATGTCCACCTCTGAATATTTTATACAGAAAAAGCCAATAAAAGCAGCAAATGAGCAGAAACTCTGATCGCACTGGAAGTTTCCGTCATCCTGGCGACTTGTGGTGCTTCGATTATCTGCTGCATGAATGTGATGCCGTGATGAGCAGCAGTGGATGTGTGGATGGACGGAGATCAGAGTGGACCTCCAGGCTCAGAGAGGGCAGGCGGAGGAGGAGGAGGAGAAGGAGGAAGAGGAGGAGGAGGAGGACGAGGAGGTGATCTTGTGGGCCAGTGAAGAAAGAAACAGATGGAAAAGAAAAAGAATCATGTTGCATAATCAAGCTGTTTATTTTCCTGCATGGAATGGTGAACACAAAAAAAGATGCCGAGATGCATTTATAGTAGGGGCATCCTTTGGCTGGCTATGTCATTGTCTCCTGCCTAAAACTAAATTTTTAAAATGCATTTTAAAAAAGCTTGCTTTTCTTACCAATTTTCCTCAGAATGACTCAGATTTAGCTTCATCATCAACACTGATGCAACAAATAACCTTCAAAACATACAGCATACTGTAACATCCATTTACAATGGTCTTATCACCACAGCGCCCTATACTTTTAAGTACAGGAATATGCTATACCATCAAAAGAGGAAATACCCTTAAATACATACAAAAAGGAAAGCAAACAGAGAAAAAAATAAAGAGAATAAGGAAACAGGAAAGTTTTCAACTTAAATCCAGTTCCCAGAAAACAAACCAAACCAGTTCTAGTAATGTGGCCTCGATACAAACAATCAGAAAATTCACAACACTAGTTTTTCCTCATTTAATCAATGTTACAAAAGTCCTGCATTATAAAATAGGGCAGCTTTAAATCAGTGTAATTAATAAAACTATACAACATACAAACACGTCTCCCGGTCAGGCCGAATGGCCCTGCTGCCCTCCCGTCCGTTAAGAACCAACTCTTCTCTGCGTCTCTTCGCTGCTGTACCAGAACTAAATTACACACACAACACAAGAACAAAAAACACGCTGCCCAAACTATTGCTTTATATTCTTTTTCATTTTTTCTTTCTTTAAAAAGGGTGCAATTTTGTCGTTATCTTACACACACACAGCCAAAAGTCGCTGATTAGATGCTAGGCTGTTTCACAAGGTTTTTGTGACACTTAAAAAAATGTCCGTGCAATTTTTTTATTCCCTTCGCTCTTTTTAAGCCCTGGAAGCTGTATTTTTTTCATGAAATATTTTTTCACTATTGTCATTTATTTCATATTTAGTGCAGATAATTACGGAAGTAATGCCCAACTCATGGCTAAAGGGTAGGCAAGAACAGAGACAAAACAAACATGTCACACTAAGAGGAAACACAACCCACACAAGTGGAACTACTAAACCACCGCAGCCGCAGCCGACGCCGTCACGTCGCTGCCCGCTTGATTTAACAGATGGACTGGACACACAACAGGTAAACAATTAATTCGCTAAAACCTCTGCCAAGCAGGGTGGAGCGTGGTTAAAATACTGGACGTCATCAACAATGTTTCTGATAAACTGTTTTCCGCTCGATGGAGAAGAAGTTGGACTTGTTTAAGGCTTGCTTGTGACCAAAGCAATAAAAAATCTTTAGGAAGAGGAGACCCGAATGTGGTATTGCAGCCGTCTGGTAGATTATCAAAACGGGGAGGAAGGAGGGAGGAAGTAGAATTCCCCGAGCGACGGAGGCCCAGCTTGGCTGGAGCGTCGCTGCAGGGCTGGCTTCACCATCTTTAGGGACCGACCACGGAGCACGCTGCCAGTCACGTGCACGCCAACTTTGGTTGAAAGTAAAGAAAAGGTAAAAACCCAACAAAAAGAGAGTGCAAGCACATATTGCATATTTTATATCCTCGTTAATAATTTCTGGGAAAAAAAATAAAAGAATGAACAAAGCGATAATTAAATCAGGAAGACTTGAAAATCAAAGATTTTGCTGTTTGGAGACTGCAGCAAAAGAAGTAAAAACCTTCAGACTAACGACAGGATATCAGGGACGGGTGTAAACACGGTTAAATAAACTAATCTACCAGCCAGTGAGCCGTTACAAACCCCATCTGCTCTATCAAGAGCCTGGCAACACTAAATTCAGTGAAATGAGTACGAAGTCTTCATCTGCAAACAACAGGAAAAGTAACAGAAACGTTTCAGTCTGATCTCATGGACGTACGAATTGTGTCATAAACAGTAAGCGCTATTATTTTAGTCTTATCGCAAATTTAGGTTTTTATTTTAGCTGAACAGTTTGCAAACTGTTGGCTGCTAAACTGAACTGCAAGCTGACTTGAAGCAAACACCCTCAGCGTGTAAAATGAACCGTAAGCACATTTTAAACAAACTATTAGTGACCAGGAGGTAAACTGAGCTGTTTGCTAACCCAAACTGTTTTAGCTGCTAAACTCAACAGTCGAAGTTTTAGTGTTTTACTCGCCAGTTTCCTGTAACCTCATCTGTGGTCACATGAGATTCGCATTGCAGATGAACATGATCTTCACATTGTTCCTGCAAACATTATGACCAATGACTCGCTGCTCATTTCACAGAATTTCACTGTGTTGCAATCTGTCGGCGGAGATCTGGAGACGGTTAACCTGACTGTAGCTGGTGCAGGTTTCACCTGTGAGGTCTCCACGCTGCGCTGCAGGCAGGGGGGCCACAAGGCAGTGCAGCGCACCCTGAGACTTCCTCACACTGAGACCCCAGCAGCGAGTAAGTCTGGGAATCCCAGCGTTCCTCTTCAGCTTTAACGCCTTAATGTTCATTGCTCCAGTAATCTACAAAATCTCAGCAGTGGAGGGTGGAGGAAAAATAAGAAAATAAACGAAAAAGGAAGCAACAATAAAACAAGACTCTCCACAATGGATGTTGTGCAACCTCTCGGGACTGGACCGTAGCTCAAGGCACATTGATGAGGAACAGTTGTTTTCGTGCAATTTGATAAAGTAAGAACATCTTGAAACTTAAAAGCAGAACTGATCTTCTGGTGAAGGAAAAGGAAGGAAGCAGGGAGGGAAGGAAGTAGAAATAAAAAGAATGGAAAGATGCCGAGAAGCGAAGAGAGCTGGTTGTTTGTGAGGGAGAGCGATAGAAAAGGCCTTGACGGGGCCAAACTAACAGACGGCTGCTGGCAAGTGCCTGACGTTGGGTTTACAATATAGTGTCTTCATCTTACTAACTACATCATCTATGGAAAAATTTGTCACTAACACTAGAACATGCAGATTTTTTTGTTCTTTTTTTGAAACTTTTTCACTTAAATTCACTTTTGATCGACGCTGGGTGGTCGTAAGTGTGTGTGTGTGTGTGTGTACATGTGTATATATTTATATATATATATTTATAGTATAGGAAAGGAAAAACAAAACTGAAGTTCATTAAAAAGGTAAGTTGCATGTGAAGTGCTCGGCTGTCTTGTCTATTTGTGGACGAAAGCTTCCAGAGAGCCTCTGCTCTGCCTCTTTATCGCTAGGCCACACCCCCTGATTACACTCACAGCCCATTGGCCAACTGCAGGAATAAGTGCTTGTGATTGGATGGGACCTCTAGGAGAGCCAGCCAATCAGTGGGCAGCCCGTCGCCGGGCGGCACCCGTTAAGAGATTATCTCGCCAACAGAAACCAGAGAAAACACGATTACTTTGAAAATTAAATTCACTTGTTATATTTTCTCCTGATTTCACCTTATGAGAAATTCAAATAGCTTTTTTTCTTTTTAAAGTAAAATGATGTGCTCATCAAAATAACTTAATCGCTTAGCGTTTTTTCTTCTAAACACAATGAAATTCAGACTTCGGCTGCAAGAAATGCTTTAACGAGTTGATTGTTTAAAATGATATTTCTTAAAGGGATTCTTGTCCTACCATGCTAACATCTTTACAAGATGAACAAACAACAATAATAAACAATAATGTGAATACAGCTCCCCTTATTTCTCACAAGGCTGTGGTTTCTAGTTCAATGCTGTGTTGTTGTCTTTTGTACCCCAGTATTTTAGAGTCCCAGAGGTGTGAGCGGACTAAGAAGAAAAATATATTTTATATATACTTTTCATCAACTGATTTCAACGAGCTATCTTACAAAGATATTTAGCTATCCAACAGCTAGCCAACAAAATTGCACTTTCCTCGTGATCAATATTCCACTGGTAAAGTTTTCGTCACTCAGCTTTCTGCCCACCCTCAGCATGCTGTAGCTTCACCCAGACTGGTGGATGGATCGAGGAGGAAGAGGAGGGGACCGGCTGGAATGACAGCTAAGAGAGAAAAATCAATGAGCCATGAAGCCAAAGCCTCCCACATGAACGAGCTTGGATCCACCAGCATCTGGTCACAACACTTCACATCAACAAACCCCTGCTTCCCCAGCATCATAAACCCACCTTTACCTGACCTCCCCCATCACAACCCCCCACCCCTCCGTGTGTGGTTCATGTTATTACTGTGAAACAGGCAGGGCGTCTGTTTGCGCCCGCACCACCTCCCCATCAGGTCAGGTCTTTCCATTAACCACCGGTCCATGTCCTTGGAAAGAGCCTTGCTGACTTCCTTCCCCTCTGACTTGCCACCAACCATGGGGTGGGGCCAAGTGGGGGTGGAGTCCATCCCCAGAGATGTGCGAGGGCTCAGGTGGGGCTGCCGGGGGCATTATCTGGTGGTATCCGAGCCAGGTAACACCTCCTCTTTCTTCCCACCATGGTGCATGTTGTCCTATCCCACCAACCAAACCAACCCCAAGCTATCGGGACACACCAGGTTGAGGGGTCGGACAGGGGTGCGGCGAGGGCGATGTCCTGCCGTGAGTCCACTGGATGCACACGCTGCAGAGGATGATGGGAGAGTGTTTATGTAGTTTCTCTGGAGGGGAACCTCTGTGATGCAGTCTAACAGCGTTCCCAACAACTTGAAAGTTCGATCCCCCGACAAATTTCTCAGCTGGGTTTGGGGGTGAGGACGGAGGGCAGGGCAGGGTCTGGCACTATATGTGGACATCGACATATCAACCATATGTCTACAGGGAACTCTATGACGTACAGTTTTCAGAGTGGGTGTTTAACACCAGGGTTAGGTCGCGTTTGATCCGCTGTAGCCATGCTGATGCTGCGGAGTCTGTGTACGGCGCTGGTGGGGGCGGAGTCAGGCGCAGGGAGGGAGGAGGCGGAAGGTCGTAGGGATAGGGCAAGACAGGACCCCGTCGCAGCTGGCATCAAAGGTCATAGGTGGAGCAGGAGGCTGCAGCGATCTGTCGTACAGGTGGGCGGAGGGGGTAGCGGCCTCTGGAGTCTTTATCCCAGGTACCACTGAGAAGAGAGACACAGAAAGATTGGAACATGCAGTCAGAGCCACAGTGACGGGCTTTTAGCCAGCTTACATCCAAACTCAGTCCAAACCACTGACGGGCCGCACCGGGGGCTCGGATGCATCAGCCTACAATGGGAGGCGTCACAGGCTGGTGGTTCAATCCCCTGAAGTCTACACCAAATTGCTGTCGCTGGCTGGCTGCTTGTGAATGTTCATGTGACTGGTTATCGCTCCTGATGAGCAGGTGCACCTTGGACAGGTGAATGCTGGCCCATGTTGTAAAGTGCTTTGAGTGGTCAGACAGACAGAAGAGCACCATGTGATTTCAGCCCATTTTTACCATTCATGCGACCTCTTTAATCCAGGGTGACACAACTCAGCAACTACAGGACAGATGATCCTGAAATATGTGCATATTCCCAAGAGGATGAACCCTAACGTGAGAGTAAAGTGAATTTTACAGGCTGCGTGACAACAGGAGGCCAAAACGTCCTCCTCTGTGACCTGATGATAAAAATCTGCCCTGACCTGCAGTTATCTGGGGCTGAAAGGGATCGCAAAATGAATATTTCACAAGTAGAGATTAGGCCATCAGACTTCCCGACCCCGTTCCTGCTCCCCGGAGGATTATCCCCTTTAGATTTTAATGACCTTTCCTCTAGCGCCCTCCTCAGGACAAACCTTGGATATTTGGCTAAACTATTGAGATTCTGAGGAAAGAAAAATCCTCAGGATGTTGTGGTTGGATGTGAACGGGACCTTCAGAGCTCAGACTCAGCACTTTCTGCTTGTTTATACAACACTTTCCAAACCCTGCGTGTGTGTAATCTGTCTGTGATCGGCCGGTATTGATCGTCAAAGGTGCGTCGCTCATGTTTCATGACCCTCTCCCTCCTCTTCCTCACTGCCCCGTCCAGTTCAAGTTCATCCACACCTTACATCATGTCTCGTTGCTAGGGACAACGAGACGGCCCGGGACGTGACTACCATCGCCAAGGCAACCACATCACCCCCCCCCCCCCACACACACACACACACACACACCTCACCCCGTCTTTTTGATTCTCCTCCTTCCTCTCCCTCCTTTACATTAATCCTCTCTCCATCGTTTTCTCTGCATTTCACACACCTTAACACACACACGCACACACACACTCTTTTATACTCTGTTTTTTAATACTGAATGTAAAGTGAGAGTATGTGTGTGCATGTGTGTTGCAGGGTTTCTCTGCACTCAAACCTCAGTTGCTCCTGACTCGTTGTAATTCTATTGCTGTGTGTGTGTGTGTGTGTGTGTGTGTGTGTGTGTGTGTGTAGTAGTGATAGAGGAGAAGACTGGAAGGTTAGTTTTTAATCAATACAACTTGCTGACGCTGGGACTTTTCTACCTCGCTGGCTCTCTCTCTCTCTCTCCCTGTGTCTCCCAGTGTCTCTCGCCCTCTCGCTCGCTCCCTGCACTGCAGCTCCTCCCTCTGTCCTGAGAAGACTCAGAGAAGATGAAACTCTCACCAGCCAGACAGTGTGTGTGTGTGCACGTGTGTGTGTGCACGTGTGTGTGCATGCGTGCATGTGTGTGTGTGTGTGTGTGTGTGTGTGTGTGTGTGTGCATGTGTGCATGTGGAGTACTGTTACCACACGGCGGGCTGATGCTGACAGCTGTGATTCAGACTGTAGATACTCGTCACAGAGGGAGAGGAAGGTGGAGACACTTTAAAGGGTCAGTCTGGTGTTTTTTATGGTTTTCTCATTATCCTCAGATGTCGTTGTGTTAAATCCACGCATGTCAGCTCAGTGTGTCAGAACTCATTCAGAGACTGATTTTGGTGGACACTCATCTGATCAGGTGCAGTGAGAGTTTGTTGCACTACCAAACTGAAATAAACTGTGTTTCCTGACCGTTAAGGAGCCTTTAAAGGCCAAAGTGAGAGAAGAAAAGAAGTTAGATCTCATAAACAAAGAAACATTTGTTTTGGTCAGAAAAGCTGACTTTATATTCCACCAATGTAATCTCTCTCTGATGGTGTCTCTGTGTCTCTCGCCAAGTCCCGTCTCGTCCTGAGTCAGCACCTCTCACACACACACACACACACACACACACACACACACACACAGTGTGGGTGAGTCATGAGGTGGGCGTGGGGTTTTTACTGTGTGTGTGTGTGTGTGAGCTTCACCTTGAAGACTGTGCAAATAGGACACAGAGACAGATGATGACTACACACACACACACACACACACACACACACACACACACACACACAGAGGGGAAAGCACCCTCACTGAGACGTGTGCTCCTCAGATGTAACACAACCGCACTCACGCTTATTGATCAGGTCACGGCTGGCTGTTGTATAGTGTACAGTGTGTGTGTGTGTGTGTGTGTTGGTTGGCACAATGAGATGCCAACTCCCTCCTTCCATCTTCGTTTCCATAGGCAACCGCCTCTGTTATTCATGGCAACCACCACGCTGACCCATGTGGGCACGATGCCCACTCTGACACAATGCCAGTGCCACACACAGACACACACACACACGCAGGAATGCACAGACTGTCCGGTTGGTCACTATGGCGATGAGAGGAGGCACTGTTGGCTCTCTCTCCAACAGAAGCCTAATGTCGACCGCCCAGGGTGACTTTTGTTCCTGCTTCGGTGTGTGTGTGTGTGTGTGTGCTGGTCTGAGGACCCTCCCTGTCAGTCTACTTACTGCCTTTCATAAACATTAACCAACACACACATATTTACAGTTTAATACTTAGCACAAAACGTCCTCACTTTTCTAAACTGTTTTCACTTCCCCCAAAAGTGTGCCGACTTTTCAGAAACGTCCCGAACCTTGAAAATCATCGTCAGTGTTTCAGAAATGTCAGCTTCGTCACAGACGTGTTGTGTGTTTGTGTGGAAACAAACCTCCCTGTGGGACGACAAGCCTCACTCACGTTCTGAAGGGAAACTGCTCTCCAAAAAATACACACAATTTCTACAATTTACTTTTCAATTCACTTTCCAAAAATAACAACACATTACAAAAACTGTCCAAAACTCTCCAACCCCCCCCCACCTCAAGCTCTGAAAATGTCTTGTCCTCACCTTCTCTTCATGTCTCCATTAGAGAGCTCAACATCATCCCAGAGAGACAGAAGAGGAACAAAGAAGCTAAGAGTTTCTAGCAGCAGAGACAAACACCTGGCCTGTCTGTGTGTGTGTGTGTGTGTGTGTGTGTGTGTGTGCACTGGCCTGTGACAGAGTCAATAAATTGACAGCCTTGTTCACTACAGGCCACCACACACACACACATACACACACACACTCTCCCAGCGGAGGGCTCTCACCTCACTGTCATCCCCCTACACACTGTGTGTGTGTGTGTGTGTGTGTGTGTGTGTGGGATGAGTTAAGTCAAGGATGCTCAATCGTTACACTCTTCATAAATCAGCTTGCAAACAGACCCTGACCTGGACACACACACACACACACACACACACTAAATGTCAATGTTGTGTTCACTGACCACCTGCTCTTCAGTAAATTATGGTCACAGACTTGATGTGATGAGCGGTTTTCTTTTCCCATTGTTGTTAATAAATGTGTACACCAAGGCCCCTCAAAATCCTGCTCTCTGATTGGCTGTTAGGGCTCTAATTCTTCTGTCATACATATT
>NC_058498.1:790000-795000 GCF_020382885.2 Scatophagus argus | reverse complement strand
TATGTGTGTGTGAGTGTGTGTGAGTGTGTGAGTGTGAGTGAGCGTGAGTATGTGTGTGTGAGTGAGTGTGATTGTGTGTGCTTGTGTGTGTGTGTGTGAGTGTGTGTGAGTGTGAGTGAGCGTGAGTATGTGTGTGTGAGTGAGTGTGAGTGTGTGAGTGTGAGTGAGCGTGTCAGCAGTTTTCCTCGCAGGTCATAAAGAATTCTGCTGCTGCTCGCATTTTATCCTGCTAATCTATAAGCATAATAGCAGAGCAGCTCACTTCTCCTCCCTCTGCCTCCACCTTTGATCTCCACACACACACACACACACGTCCTGTGTGTGTGTGTGTGCGTGAGGTGTCCCGCTTGTCTTTTCGAGGACGCGCGTGCTGATGAGACGTCTTCATCGGGACCATCAAACCGCCGTGTGACGCCACCCGTCAGGCTCCACCTGTCAGGCTCCACCTGTCAGGCTCCACCCGTGGTCACGTGTCAGTCACGAGCACAAAACCAAGAAGAAGAAACTCACAGCATGAAAGTTCAGGTTCTGCTGTCAGAGGAACGTGAAACCTTCAGAAAATATGACCCGAGCAGAGCTGCACTGTGACAGGACATGAAGGAGGTCAGAGATCAGGTGAGGCGAGGTGACACCTGTCAGGTGTGACAGCAGGCCATGACTGACACCTGCAGAAAGAGGCAGCTGAGCTGAACTCAGAAAGCTGGCAGCCATGTTGAACACAGGACTCTCAGTCTGCATTCAGTCTGTTTGGGTTCCGCTGTGTTCCCGACGAGTCACACGAAGAACAAACGTCACAGACGAGAGATGTGTGTGTGAACGTTTTCAAAGCAGGGTTCTTACAGTGTGGTACGTTCACTGTCGCGACACAGGAGGCTGTTCAGCTGTGCAAATCTTTGACTCGTCTGCTCTCGTCATGTATCAGACGGTCCGCCATGTTTCCACTGTCCAACAGAAACAAACAAAAAAGGAAGAAACAGGCGGAAACTGTGTGTGTGTGTGTGTGTGCGGGAGTGTGTCTGAGTGCGCAAATGTGTGTGTGTGTGTGTGTGTGTGTGTGAGGTAGGGGTGGTGGAGGGTGTATTGATTCAGTGTCTAGACGCAGATATATCAACTATCTCACTGCAGACAGAAGGCCCCACACACACACACACACACACACACACACACACACTGCAGTGTTTTCTGCTCCAGCCTTGCAAACAGATACTGATCCCACTTTTGCAGATGCTGGAAAACCCAGCTCAGATGTGTGCCTGTGTGTGCGTGAGTGTGTGTGGATGTGTGGATGTGTGTGTGTGTCCTTACATTGAGGAAGCCCACCTGTCCGGCCTGCTGGGCGGAGTCAGGACAGACCAGCTGGACGAACTCCTTGAGCGTCTCCTGCGGGTGATACCTGATGGCTGGGTGGGAGAAGTAGGAGCCGGGCTGCTGCAGGATGGGGGAGGAAGAGAAGTGGAGGCTGGACGGGGGAGCGTGGGGACTCGCTGTGGGGAGAATGGGAGGAGGAGGAGGGGGAGCAGAGAGAGAGAGAGAGAGAGAGAGTTATTTAAAGAAAGAAGAGAGGAGGAGTAAAGAGTCACATTTAAAGTTGATCAAAGGGGCGGGGCTTAACATGCACATACGTGATGATGGACACACAGCAGAGCAAACAAAACCATGACAACACACCATTGACTCCGCCCACACCCAGCTGTCAATCAAAAAGAGTGCTTCCTCTTTCTCCTCCCATTTCCTCTCCACCCTGCGCTCCACTCCTCCATAGTCTTCTTTCGTTCCTTTATTTCTGCTGTTTCGTCTCTTTCCTCACGTCTCCTCTCATCTCCTCCTCCTCCTCCTTTGCTCTCCTTTCCTCTCCTGCTTCCTTTCCTCTCTTCCCCACTCCTCTCTAATCTAATTAGGGCTCTAATTGGTCTAATATTCTCTGATTGCTCGTTAGTGGACGAGGCCTCGTTAAGAACTGTGATGTATAGAGCTCTGAGGAGAGAGAGAGAGAGAGAGGGAGAGAGAGAGGAAGAGAGAGGGGGGGGGAGGGAGAGAGAGAGAGGGAGAGAGAGATGTAAGAGAGTTTAGAAATGAAAGAGACAGGAAGAGAGAGGAGGGAGAGAAAAGAGAGAGATGGAGGGAGAAGGGGATGGATGGAGAGTTAAAAGCTGCTGCACTAATTCACTTAAAGTCTGCTGTGATTTATCACTCTGACAATACACACTGACTGAGTGTGTGTGTGTGTGTGTGTGTGTGTGTGTGTGTGTGTGCCCTGTGGCCAATGTATTTACAGTAATCATTGGATGGATGGCTTTCTCTGCCCTCTCTCTTCCTCTCGTACACACACACACACACACACACACACACACACACACACACAGAAATGGGCACTGTGTGTGTACATTAATAGGAATGATCTCACTTGGTGTGCAGACATGCATTACCACCCGTGTGTGTGTGTGTGTGTGTGTGTGTGTCTTTTCAGGTTAGATAGTGAGGTAGTCTGGGCAGGAAGGAAATAACACACACACACTCATTTTATTTGTATTATTGTATTTTACATGTGAATATTTCACACATGGGTCACAACATGTCTGATGGTTGCCTGGCAACTGCACTGCGACTACGTGACCCCAGGAAGTCAGTACAGCCGGCCGCCGTCCGTCACCAAGTGCTAATCAGCGAGCCACGTGAGCCTTATGCTAAGCTAGGCTAATCTGCACAACAGTCAGTGCAGACGTGAGTGTGGCGCGGCTACGTGAACAACAGTGACGTACACGTCCTCACCTGCACACACCTGGCCTGGAGGTGCGTCCTGAGGACTTAAACTCTGTGGTCACTACGGCCACCATGTGAGAGACGTGAACGGAACAAAGAAGAAAACTGATGATTCGTCGTTTCTTCACAACAGTGGAGCTAAACATGTAAAGTTCTCTCAACTGAACGTACAGAAACCAAACTGGTATTGATCGTCTCGTCTGTCTTCCAGCAAGACAGCAAACAAGAGGATTCTTCCTTTAAGAACAACTGTGTGTGTGTGTGAGAGAGAGAGAGAGAGAGAGTGTGTGTGTGTGTGTGTGTGTGTGAGAGAGAGAGAGAGAGAGAGAGACAGAGTGTGTGTGTGTGTGTGTGTGTGTGTGTGTGTGTGTGTGTGTGCGTGTGGTATTGAGGACTGGCAGCCTGCATGTCGAACACAGAAGAAAGGGCTGGGATTAGTTCCACTTTGCAAATTGCCTTGCTTCACTGCCTCAGACACCCTCCTCCTCCTCCTCCTCCTCCTCCTCTTCCTTCTCCTCTTCCTTCTCCTCCTCTCCCACTTCTGTCTCTCCCCTAACAATGTTTCTTTGAAGAAGATATTTGCCATCAAGAAATGGATTGACAAATGATTAGAAGGAGGAGAACTAAAACGGCAAAGTGCTTTCATTTGTTCTGCACTGGGAGGAGGAGGAGGAAGATGAAGGATGAAGGAGACTTTGGAAGGAGGAGGAGATGAGACGTAATCGCCTGCTGAAGAAGGATGAAGTGAGAGAAGGAGGGAGGTGAGAGGACAGGAGGAGGAGAAAAGCTGCTGACGGTGTCACGTGATGCTTCGTTATCGTTGGGAAAGTTACATGCTGCTGCTCGTTCACATCCTGCCCTGACCTGAGCCCATCACCTGAGCCCATCACCTGAGCCCATCACCTGAGCCCATCACCTGAGCCCATCACCTGAGCCCATCACCTGAGCTCCCCTGCATACCTGCACACCTGTTCCCGCCTTTCCCTGCATGAGATATACCAGCTCATGGCCACTCACTCTCTGTCAGACTGTTGCCCATCAGACTTGTGCTTGTCTTACTACACCTTCAGGTGTGCCGGATTTACCTGCCTGGTTTTGGACTTCATAAGCAGCTTCTCATATGACACCAGACTTTTTCATGATCTATGAGTACGTGTTTTATGTAACTTTATGTAACAGGCACGCACGCACGCATGCACGCACACACACACACACACACACAGGAAGTGAGTGTTTGTGCTTTGGGATCAATCAGATAATAAAAACCAGTGAGGAAGAAGAAGAAAAGGGAAGGTTGAGGAAGCTGAGGTGTGGAGGACACACACACACACACACACACATTCCCAATCCTGCCTAAAGCCTACAGGTGTGTGCCTACAGGTAGAAAGACTCCTCTTTATCTGCTCTCCTGCACCTCCTCCTGCCAAAACCCACAGCTACTGACAGGGGAGGGACGAGTGTGGAGGTGTGTGTGCGTGTGTGTGAAAGGGGGAGGAGTCGGGGAGGTGAGGGGATGGTGAGTTTTTGGGGTTGACTGGTTGAGGACCTCACCTCGAGGCCCGGTAATGACGGGCCGGTGATGGTGTGTGAAAGCCGTTCGGGGGGAAGAGGAGGAAGAAGTAGAGGAGGAGGTGGAGGCGGAGGAGGCGCCGCTCGGGGAAGGTGCGGCGCCGCAGAAACCAGACTTCTCTGACTTCTTTAGAGCGCCGGCGGGCGACGGCATTCCTGCCAAGAACCATGATGATGAGGATGAGGAGCGGGTCAGCGTGCTTTCTTTTTTAAATCTGACATTTTTATGCACCTCCATTGGTGGAGAGGAGCTGGGAGGAGGGGGAGGAGGAAGGCGGAGGAGGGAGGGGTTGGTTTGTGTGGGGTTTGTGTGGGGTTTGTGTGGGGTTGGGACAGCAGGGAGGGAGGAGGCTAACAGACTGAGAGAAACAAGTGAAGCGACTTCAGTTTGTGTGTGTTGTTATGGTGAGACAACAAAGAGTTTATTTACATCAGTTTTACAACAACATAAAAAATGTAAATAATCAATAAAATTCCAAATTGGGCCACATTCTCATAAGTATAATATTATATGAATAATAATAAAATAAACCATTAAATTAAAATAGAATTATAATAAAATACAACTAAATTTTAATTTTAATTTTTTTTTAAGGAATGTTTCCTCTGAGCTGATTGGAGCTGACTGCATGAGTGTTTATGATGCACCTGAGGGGGCGGGGCTTACAGTG
>NC_058498.1:757500-780000 GCF_020382885.2 Scatophagus argus | reverse complement strand
ATCCCACTGCGCTCCCTCTCTCCCTCCCTCCCTCCCTCTCTCTCTCTCCTGCATGTCGGCACTTTTTAAAGGTCACGTTCCCTCGTTCTCTCTCTCTCTCTCATCCTTTCTGTCTGTCGTCCATCCATCTCCTCCCTCCCCGCCGCTCTCTTCCACTCTGCGGTGGAAGAGTGGGTTCGGAGACGCTGGCGTCTCATTGGTGGCTGCCGATGACGTCACAGTCAAACTGTGCTGGATTTCAAAAGTTCACCACACATCACATTTTTAACAAAGCTGGAAGTCTTTCTTTTCTTCTGAAATTTGTTGATTGAATCCCATCAGTTTTCTCTGGGTTCCCCAGACTTGACTTTTTCATTCTTTCTGCAGGAGCATCTTTGCAGGCACAGTTCTGTCTCCTCACTGTGCTGGGTCATGACTGGACGCAGGTTTTGGGATCTCAGCATATTGAAAGTTAAAGTTCCAATATGCAGTTAAAGTTAAGTTCATTTTGTGTGAACCAGCTGGAAATCAGAGAACTGAACAGCATGGTGACAAACTGTGAACCGCTTTAACTATGACTATGAACCTGTTTGAAGTGCTCTGTTTACATGACACCAGCCAGCCAATCAGAGACCAGGACTGTCCATCCCCAATATATAAACATAAACACACATGAGCGTCTCTCAGGTTGGTTCTCATTTCCACTCCTGAAGTTTGTGTGCTGTGCAGCATTCTTCACAGCTGGGTGTGAGTGTGTGTGTGTGTGTGTGTGTTCATTAAGTCTGGTCCACTCTGGGGGAAATACAGTACATTAGACCCACTATGAGAAAGACCTGCAGTTCGATCACTGCTCCACCTCGCTCCGTGAGAGAGACTGAACTTACTCTGTGAGACTCGTACCAGCTCGGCCACCGTGAAGACACCGGGCGTCACAAAGCTGTCCTGAAAACCAAGATGACCTGAGAGACAGACAGAGGACACATTCAGTGGTCAAGTTATGACACTTCTGGCTGCAGAGCTGTTTAACAAGAGAAAGAGTAGCAGAAGTAGCACCACTAACAACAGTAACAACACTGACAACAATAACAACAGCAACAACAGTAACAACACTAACAACACAGAAAACAGTAACAACACTGACAACAGCAACAAAAGTAACAACAGCAACAACAGTAACAACACTAAAAACGGCAACAACAGTAAAAACACTAACAACAGTAACAACACTGACAACGGTCACAACAATAACAACACAGAAAACAGTAACAACACTGACAACAGCAACAAAAGTAACAACACTAACAACGGCAACAACAGTAAAAACACTAACAACAGTAACAACACTGACAACGGTCACAACAATAACAACACAGAAAACAGTAACAACACTGACAACAGCAACAAAAGTAACAACACTAACAACAGCAACAACAGTAACAACACCGACAACACAGACAGTGTTGACAACAGTAACAACACTGACAACAGTAACAACGCTAACAACAGCAACAACAATAAAAACAGTAACAACACTGACAACGGCAACAACATTAACAACAGCAACAACAATAACAACACCAACAACAGCAACAAAAGTAACAACACTAACAACACAGAAAACAGTAACAACACTGACAACAGTAACAAAAGTAACAACAGCAACAACAGTAACAACACTAACAACACAGAAAACAATAACACTGACAACAGCAACAAAAGTAACAACACTGACAACAGTAACAACACAGACAACAGCAACAACACTGACAACAGTAACAACAGTAACAACAGCAACAACATTGACATTACTGACAACAGTAACAACATTAACAATACTAACAACAGTAACAGCACTAAGCAACAACACTACATAATAGTAGCAATACTCATGGCTGTAAAAGTAGCACTGTTATCAGATAAAACTGCAATATCTCCAGTGGCAGCAGTACTAACCATAGTAACACTGGAAATATCAGTAGGAAAACTAGTAGAAGCAGCAGTAGTAAACATAGTAACAGTACTAACAGTAGTAACAGAAAGGAAGTACAGAACAGATGAGAAGTGGAAGCTTCTGTTTCCCAACAGGGATAATCACAACCAGCTGTGTGTGTATGCGTGTGTGTGTGTGTGTGTGTGTGTGTGTGTGTGTACGTGTGTGTGTACCAGCACGTAGCTGCACTCCAGGGTCAAAGTCTAACACACACACAGTAAAAACCAGAGAGGATATCCTCAACACACACAGTACGCTGCTGTGCACACTCTCATCCATCAACACACACACGAAAAAATGTGCCTCACACACACAACCTCTGCTGTGGAATGTGTGTATGTGTGTGTGTGTGTGTGTGTGTGTGTGTGTGAGAGAGAGAGAGAGAGAGAGAGAGGGCTCACCGTTCTCTGGCTGCTCCTTGATATCTGATTCGCTGGCCTGGTTGGGGCTCTCTGATTGGCCGGCTTCTGAAAGGAAACACAGACAAACACTGATGAGGAGTGTTCATCTCTCTTTTTTGTTGTTTTTCACTTTCTGACACACTTTTCAGGTCTGCAGTGCAAACGAGATGCCGTTGTAAATACCTGTACCTTGAGATTTTAGTTTTTGTTTATCCTATCTTTATTTGTTTATCCTATTTTTCCCTTCAGGGATAAATAAAGGAATTCTGATTCTGATTCTGTTCACATATTGAATAAGAGTTCTAATAGTTACAAAAAAACATTTTCTGTCAACATGCTCTAGCCGTGGCCTAGAGGTTGGAGAAGCAGCTTGTGATCGGAGGCTCACCGGTTTGATTCCCCCACCGGACGGGCAGGAAACTTCATACAAGAGAACTTCAAACATTTAAAAAAATAAATTTGTTGTATTTTCATATTTCAGGTGATAAACATCAGACTGTGTGTGTGTTGATCTTGTTACCACAAGACTTGGGTTTCATACAGCAGACTGACTGACAGACTCCACCTGTTCATTCTTATATCTGCACGACTGGTGTTTTCTTTACTCTGAATATTAAAAGAAAAGTACAACGTCTGAGTACTACATGTGATGACTACTAAAATCACTTCAACTGATAAAACGGCTCATTTCAATCACCGTTCTGGAGGATCACAGGACATGCTGGACTTGGTCCAATAGAGACCCTCTGTCTTTGCCTGCCTCTGTTTTCCCAGCATGCTCTCTGCTTCGATGCAGCTCCGCTCCTGCAAATGATTTAGCGTCTTCAAGAGCATCGATCGGCCACGCTGCAGATAAAACGGTCGGGGAGTGGAAGAAATATTACCCATCATCCCCCTGGAGCCGGCCGCAGGGGCCATGACTCAGGGCCGGACTGAGATGGATGGAGTCGGGTCAGGTTGGGTTTTATTAGAGCGTCCAATAAGGTGAAACTTTTTAATGATGACAAAATGGTGATTATCAAAAAGCAAATGAAGAGACAGAAGTGCGCCGACCAATCAGCAAAGAGTCTGAGGCTTCACCTGCACACAGAGCTGCAGCAAGGCTACTCGTCAGGTTTACAATGCCATGAGTTTGTTTAATCAGGCTTAATGCATCTGTGTGTGTGTGTGTGTGTGTGTGTGTGTGTCTTAGCACAGAATGACAAGTGGGAAGAAAAGGCGGCAAAAAGCTTTTTCAACACTGAAAGAAGTGTTGATGTGGTTTCAGGGTCCACACTGACTGGTTCTGATCTCAGATAACGTCAAGTTCAAATGAGAAGGGAAACACTTTGTGTTCTTTAAGTCCTCCTCTGATGACTTGTTGAATTCATGAATATCTAAAATTATACCACAGTAATCCATATAAATAATTTGTTGCGTAGAAATATTTTCATGAATTTCCCGTAAATGAATTGGTTAAACTGGTAAACTTTTCATGTTAGATTTTAGATTTATAATTACCTTGTTTTGTTTATCCTATTTTTATACCTTTCACTGCAAGTGCAGTGTCTGTACGAAAAAGAATTTCCCTTCGGGGATAAATAAAGGAATTCTGATTCTGGTTCTGGTGTCATTTACACTGGGAGAACCAGGCGCGACAGATGTTATACGCAAACGTCATCGCAGCGGGGTTTGATTGTGCAGTCAAATTTCTAAAAACTTGAACTTCTTGCAGTGAGCCCTCACACACGGACACACAAAGTGCAGCATTTATCAGCCTTGTTTTGCATGCTGTTCACTGTGTCTGTTTGCCTCAGCAGCTTAAAACAAAGAGCATCAGGCTGAAACCACGGCAACCAGAGGAGGAGGGGTGGAGGGGGAGCTGCTGATGGGTGTGTGTTGGAGGACACTTTCACACACTGCCCCCCTCCTCCACCCCCCACCCCCCATTCAGCCGTCATCCTCCCATCCAGGTTAATTAAATATGCTAATGAGGTGTGGGAGCAGACTGGACCGTCTGCATCCAACCCCCACTGGGGTGGGGGTGGGGGTGGGGGGCGTCCGAAAACAGGCAGCAATATAAAAGCCCCCTTTACACACCAAGAGAAACACTGACATCATGGAGCAGCGGCCCAGTGGAACCAGCATGGCTACTCTCAGTCACAGTCTACAAATTAAAAGTCTCGGGTAAAAACATTGTTTTATTTTGAAAAGTGTTGAGGAGGGACTTCCCTTCCAGCTCCCCTCCTCTTCCCCACTTCGATGCTTCTTAACACCATCACTTTATTGCAGTCTTCAAAATGAAAAGTCTCTATTTAGAAACACAAAATTTCTTGCCATCCACCTTTATTTTGAAGGGTGTCCATGATTGAGAACTATTCCCTCCATCTCTTTCCTCCTCTTTCCTCCTGCCTTCTTTGCCTCCATCATAGACACACTATCTATGCTTTTATTTTGAAAAGTACAGACTGAGATCCTCTCCCTTTTTCTTCTTCTACTATTTGCTGTCTTTTTCATTTGCTTTCATCCTCTCTTTCTTTCCTCTTCCTCACTGTCCATCGTGGTCAAACCGTTCAAAATAAAACTGAACTGTTGCAGAAACACGATGCTTTTATTTTCAAAGATGCTTTTGACACCCTCTCTCTCTCTCTCTCTCTTCCTCTCTAACATTTCCATTTCTCCATCCCTCTTTCTCTCTTCAAAGTAAAAGCCTCCATTTAGAAACAAAAGCTGCTGCATTTCAAGCTGCCTTTTTCAACAAGTCGTGTTCACAAAGTTTTCTTTTCTCTTTCTCATCTTCCTCTTTGTGTCTTCGCCGAAAGACTGAGAGTAGTGGAGAGTGGAAATAAACAACACACACACACACACACACACACACACAGCACTTAGACAGAAGAAAACAATGAGACCTGTGGGAAAGTCAAACTCTGTGGCCCTGGAGGTCGCTCGCTCAGCGCTGCTCTCTCTCTGACATGAACTGAAGCTTTTCTAGGAAGGGGGTGAGGGGAGGGGAGGAGGAGGGAGGGGAGGGGAGGAGGGAGGGGCGAGCTACTGGACGATTCCCAGAAAGGCAGAAAAGAGAGAGTGAGAGAGGGAGGAGGAGAGCGAAGTGGTGGAGCTCAGATCACTCTCTCTCTCTCTCTCTCTCTGTGACCTCTGACCCTGACTCCTTTCTTCTTCTATCCTCACTTTTCTCTCCTTCCTTTCTCCCTCTTTCTTTCTCCTCTCCAGTTTCCTTCTTGAAACTAAAATCAGATCTTTGTCTCAAACACGAAGGGAGGATCTGCTGCACACCAACAGTTCAGCTCCACCTTCAAACGTGTTGGTGCTCCTGCAGCAGCACTCAGATCTGCTCTTAAAGGAGCAGTTCACCCCCCAGTGACGCTGGAAAGTCAGGGGAAGTTTCTGGAGCAGCTGACTCCTTTGGGTGAACTGTTCCTTTAAGTGAAAGCACCAACAGCGCAGGAACACCTGCTGCAACAAAGAAACTTCTCAGAAATATAAACACAAGCATCAAAAATAATCCAACAGTAAAAGTAACCGCACTGCAGTTCCTCATTCGTTATCATCAGTTTAACGCTGCAGCTGGAGAAGGCGGAGCTGACTGGAGTGATGTCACATCCTGTCAGGTGGCTTCACTGAACCTCCTGTACTGATGATCAACACTGAGCGGTTTGAGCAGAGGATCAGAGGAGTCCCATCATGCACCAGGCCAGACTGTCTGTTTGCTCGTCTCACTTTCCTTCCACCGTCACTCGTTTGTTCTATGTTTTAAGCGCACGCGGCGCTCGTCAGACTGCGGCCGAGTCGCCGCTTCTTGGCAGAGCAACAGGAGCAAAGACAAGGAAAACAGAAGCGCGTGGGTGCGTTTGGCTGACCGCTGGCAGAGCGCGAGGCCGCGAGCTGCCTCAGTGCCGAGATCAGACGTGTTTACTGGAGGGTTTGTTAAGAGCCGTTTGACCAGAAGCCACACGATGGACGGAGAGTTTCCCGCCCGCCTGGGCCGAGCAGGAAGGGAAAACAAACGCACCCTCGTCCTCAGTATCGATCAGAGCAGCCACGCACTCTGATTTGGCTTTTAATGAAATGAGGAGATGTTTGAATTCATTTTTCTAAAGGCCACAAATCAGCTGCGTCTGCCTCTCATGCACACACACACACACACACACACACACACACACACACACACACCGTCATGTTTCCATCACTTTTGGGGACATTACACTGACTTCCACTCATTTCCTGGAGGTTTAACCACCACCTGACCATAACAACAAACATCACCTGTCTGATCCTGACCTCAGCCGAACCTCAGAGCAACTCTTCAGCCGAACACTTAAAGATTTACGTCGGGCAGACTTACATTTAATAAACTGTAATTGAAAATAAAAGTAAAGAAGCTCTGACATGTCGCCGTCTGAAACCATCGATTAAAATCAAATGAAGTCACGCAGAGAAGAAGCTTTGTTTGTTTGCGTGGTGTTGGACTCTGAGAAACATCCTGGAGCTTCAGTTTCAGTTTCAATCCACAGCACATCAACCTGAGCTTCAGGACCTCCTGACAAACACGACGTATTCACGTTATCATCCCGTCACATCTTCTGAAAGTTCACATTATTTATAATGTTGTCCTTTTGCAGTAATTCAAAATGTATTCTGCCAAAATATGAAAATTGTACACACACACACAGCATGGAAACACACATCACAACGACACAACCGAATATCAGATAAAATATTCAAATAAAGCAGATGATGTTTGTGTCAGTCAGCAGGAGGTGCGTTTGTTCAGCGTTTGTTCAGCGTTTGTTCAGCGTTTCCAGGCAGCTCTGGAGGATCAAGACCTCCACTTGGCATCTTGAACCCTGGCTGTGAGCCAACCACACACACACACAAACACACACACACACACACACACACACACACATACACATGCTCCTTTTTGCCCCTGATGCACCTCGCCAAAATAAAAGCTGAGTTGAATTTCAACATTCAAACACACTGAATCTTCCTCTTCATGTTAAAAAGATTTTTGAATTCCTCCTGAGACGCTCAACTCTCTCGGCTTCCATTTTGACGCCGCCCACCAGCCGCCATTTTGTGGAAGCCCCTTAATATTTGACACACACCAACACCTCAACACGCACACACAGCGTTCAGGACGGATCGAACAGCAGAGCCTCCGCTTCGGCCAAAACGCCGGATGTGTGTGTGTGTGTGGCTTTTGTTTTTGTTCCATGAATTATAGAATAAAAGTGCGTGAACACACGAGGCAGACGAGGCTTTGTGTCGGCAGGACGCCGCTGCCAAGACGCTGCCATTTTAAAAAGACGGCCAGCCCCTCTCTCTCTCCTTTTCTCTGTTTGGAGTTTATGTCTCTCGCCCCTCCAACACTGTTTAAAAAAGAGAGCGAGAGAGAGAGAGAATCCCGTCAGCCGTCTCCATTGTTGGACGCCCAACCAGCCGCCGCTGCCAAGGAGCCGCTGCCAACTGCAACACACACACACAGAGTGAGACACACACACACACTCACAGATTTATTCACATTTTCAATCACACACTTTTAACATTTTCTGTCACACACACTAACACTCACCCCCTGCCCTGGCCTGTGTGTGGGGGTGTGTGTGTGTGTGCATGTGTGTGTGTGTGCGCGTGTGTGTGGATGCCCTCTCTCTCTCTCTCTCCAGCCTGGCAGCCATCTTAAAGCGTTGGCAACCATTTTGAAGCTTCTGTCTGTTTTCTTTGAGCGGCTGCCATTCGCCACCTTCTGCCAGAACAAAAGAGGGCCAACGCCATTACCAGCCACACACACACGTGCGTGCGCGCACACACACACACACACACACACACACACACGCACACTCCACAAACCTTCCAGGATCCTTCCAAACCCGTTTGAATGTGCAGCTAATCAGTGCGGCTCTCCACGCTGTGCAGCTCTGCAGATTCTCCAGTGACTTCAACTGGAAACCAGCCAGTAAACTGGTAGTTAAATATAAATGTGTTTGACCTTTGACCTCCGGCTGGTGATTATCAGCGGGCAGAGCAGCTAACAGGTTCAAACAGCAGCACATATTTTCAAAAAGAGCATTGATTTGTTTCTTTTACTTCTCTCTTCAAAGATCCCAAATGTTAAAGATGCTCTACTCCTGCGGATCAAAGACGGAGGCGGAGCTGGTGCTTATTTAGAAAAATACTACTCATATTTTTTGACTGTTTTTTCCTTGTTGTCGTTAGCAGGACGACAGAAGGAGGAGAAAATGAGCTGTAAAACCAGCGAGAGCAGCGACTGAGCAGTGCTGACACAAACACACGGCTTCATACCTGCACCTGAAGGTGAAACCCTCAGAGCTGCTCGCTGCAGGGAGAGCTGTCACTCTGCTACAAACAGTCCGGGCTGACTTTAGAGCTGATGCTTCATTGATCTTCAAAGAATCAAATACAGTTTCTGCAGTAACATAATGAAAGAAAACCATAGAATATTTTTAGCTTACTGTGTGTGTGTGTGTGTGTGTGTGTGTGTGTGTGTGTGGTCATCTGGACTTTGGTCAAATTGAAATAGTGTGTGTTTTTTGGTGGGCGGAGTCACATTGATGAATTGCTGTATTGATCGGAGCTCTGCCTCACTTACCATAATTATAGCTCTCTAATGGATGATACACACACACACGATTCCTCAGTGTGTGTGTGTGTGTGTGTGTGTGTGTCTACTGGAGTCAGACTGAAGAGAAGTTTCTGTTTCCTGTTCTTGCCCTTCCTTCCTTCCTTCCTTCCTTTGCACCTTCTTGTTCTTCCTTACACCCTCACTGACTCCATCCTTTTTTCAGTCTTTCCTTCTTCATCCCTTCATCTTTACATTCTCATCATTCAATTTTCATCTCCTCCTCGTTCCTCCTTTCCTTATAGACTTCTCTTTGTCCCTCCCTCCTTTTTCCCTTCTTTCCTACATGCTGTACATTCTTCCTTCCTCCATTTCACCTCCTTTCTTCATCTTTCTGTTTCTTCTTTCCTCCCTTCCTCTCCTTTTTCTTCCCTCCTCCGTCTGCTCCTTCTTTGCCGTTACATCCTCCCTCTTTCCTTCCTTCCTTCCTTCCTTCCTTCCTCACCACCATCCTTGCTCATCTGCAGGTCAATCAATACAGATAAATTATTGATTATTTAGAGAGCTGCTGAGATTGACGGCTTTCAAATCTCACATTAACAAAAAACCCCAAACATCCAATCAAAACACACTGTCAGCAGACAACCAACCAATGAGAGTCCAGTCTTGTCTGACCACTGCCCAATCAGACTTCAGCCCTAACAAACCTCACATTACTTCCATATGGAGATGAAAAGAGGAGAAGGAAGTGAGGAGAGATGGTGAAGATGGAGGGATGGAGTAACTCTGCGTCTGATTGGCTGGTTTCACTTTGGAAACTTTATCACCATTTTCTCTCTCACCCCCTCCCCCTTGTTCCTCCCCTGTCCCCCTTTTCTCTCTCTGGCCGGAACGGATGTCTGACTCAGATAACACACACACACACTGCAGAGTTTTATCTGTGGTGATTTCACCATAATCTGCTATAGACTCTACTGCCATTAATCAAGTGTGTGTGTGTGTGTGCGTGTGTGTGTGTGTGTGTGCGTGTGTGTGTGTGTGTGCGTGTGTGTGTGTGTGTGTGCGTGTGTGTGTGTGTGTGCGTGTGTGTGTTTGTGTTTGTGTGTGTGTGTGTGTGTGCGTGTGTACAGTTTGTCCATCCCTCAACTGCATGGATTACCCAGACTGCTGCAGAAAGAACAAAGGAAGACTTTTTTTCTCTCTCTCTCTTACACACACACACACACACAGAACAGATCCCCATCTCAGGGTTGCCACGGTGATGTGAAGGCCCATGTGGGGTCACAGCATCCAAAAACCTGAGAAGAACTGAAGCTCAGGTGTCACACTTGGCCCCAGCAGGTGCAGCGTCGGTGGCTGACCGATGATTTTAGTTTTTAATCACATTTTAACAGTGAAATGACGACACCTGGACGGCAGGTTCAGACGCCTGATGCAGCAGCTGAAGCAAACAGAAACGTGACGACTGGATTGTTATTCTGCATCATTCGGATTTGAAAACAAATTAAAAAGTTATTGTTCAGCCACATTTGTCTCTGTTTTCAATCATGTTTTGTCTGCGTGCACTAAATCGTGAGCCGTGCGTCCTGCGGCTCAGCTCTCAGCCGTCACGTGGACGTCGACTTTTAATGGAGAAATTGAGTCGTTAGTAAAGTCTCGACATCACTTCCTGTGTGCTGACCCTCACACGGTCCGAGTCTACCTGAGCCTCAGGTGCTCCGCCTGACTGCACGGCTAACTGGACTTTAAGTCATTTATTTGTTTTCTCCTGGTTGTGGTTGTAGATGTTGAGCCCCTCTGCCTCCACACACACACACACACACACACACACACACACACACACACACACACACACACACACACATTCTGTGCCTTCATTACATATATCTTATCTAACTCCAACAGCAGAATCAGGCTGCTCAAGGAAGAAGCAGACTGTGTGTGTGTGTGTGTGTGTGTGTGTGTGTGTGTGTGTGTCACAGGGGGTGTCTCGGGTCCCTGAAAACATTTCCTCATGTTACAAAACCCAGAGAAGGCCTCCACTGGCCCACAATGCATCACTGCACATCGCAGGAACAACAGCACTGCTGGGGGAGAGACAGGGGAGGGGGAGGAGGGGGAGGAGGGGGAGGGGCCAGACAGAGAGAGGCAGAGGTCAAGCTGTCTGTGAGGAAGGGGAGGAGAGGGAGAGGGGGGAGGAGGAGGAGGAGGAGGAGGTGACCTGGGGCTCTTCACAGCCTGAATGGAAGCTCCAGCGGGGCTCTCAGTGTTTGGACGTTTGCTTTTGTCCGACGTACTTGTTCCTCTTTTCTGCTTCTATGGACGTAATCTGCTCCACACTTCTCCTCCGGACAGCAGGAGGAGGAGGAGGAGGCAGAGGAAGAGGAAGGGCAGCAGCAAAAGGAGAGGTATGGCAGAGGGCAGAAAGGGAGGAGTAATACGTCATATGAGAATAAGAGGAGTGGACACAAGTTAGAGGAAGAAGAGGAGATGAAGAGGGAGAAGAGGAGGAGCAGGAGAGCTCGGATGACGCATTTTTAGAAGGAATAGTGAAGAGCATAAAGAGAGAAGAAGAAGAAGAATTGGTTGTAAAGGGAGGAGGTGATGGAGTAAGACAAAGAGGAGGAGGAGGAGGAAGAACGAATGATTTCAGAGCTGCAAGCGACAGACAGAAGTGACACACGAGAAAATACTTTTTAAAACTTTTACTGCGTCACATCCTGTTAAACTGATGCAACACACATCACCTGGACACACAGCGTCCACACACAGGCAATAAGACAGTCCGTCCCAACAACATATGCTGTATTTGTTTGAACGTTTCTGCAGCAGAGCTCCCACAATGCCCTGCTGCCACAGCAGACAGGGGTCAGACCAATCGTTGATGAGTACATTTCCTGCTTTTATTTTTTCCTCTGAAAACAGGAAGTGAGCAGTAAATGCCCTTTTGATACCTGACTGAGTTTTTCTCTCCGCTCTGCTCCTCCAATTCTCTCCCCGATGCACCAGAAAAAACCCCAATTAAGACAAATCTGTCCTCCCCGATGCCCCCCTCCCATCATGCCTTTCTGTTTCTGTTAAATCCTCGGCAGCTCCCGTCTCAGCCTCGGGCCAGCGGGGCCTTCGACAAACCACACAAAGAAAGAAATAAACAGAAAGAGCAGCAGAGAAACCAGCAGCGTCTCTGCGGTTTTCATTTGGCATTGTCTTCCTCCGACGCCCCGAAAGGCAACAAGATGAGAAAAAAATGCAAGAAGAAAAATCTAAAACACACACACACACACACACACACACACACATCAGCTTCCTCCTCCTCCTCCTCCTCCTCCTCCTCCTTCGCTGCAAACAAACAAGACGAGCAATCGCATTCGAGCGCAAAAGAGTGGAACCACATCAAACACAGATGCTAATCCTTTCTGGATCCGCAGCGCGTCCTCCTTACTATTAATAGTGCTGGAAGGAGGAAAGAACATTATGGCTTTAATTTATTTATTGTGTCGACGTATTAGAAGACGCCTCGACGCTGAGGTCCCTCTCGCTAAATTAGAAACAATATCAAACCCTGCTCGGTTTACCGATAACCTGTTTATGAAGAGGATCAGGCTGTGGCTCCAGCTCGACCCCGACGCCCCACCGCCGCATTTCCTCCAACCAGCTGCAGACAAAACCAGAGCTCCTGTGGAGGAGGAAGTGATCACCCTGCCATCAATACGCCTGATCGGTGGATCTCAACCAATAACAACCAATGACCAAAACACAGAGGTGGAGGAGCAGAGTGTGATGGAGCCCGTGGTGATGAAGCACAGCGCCAGCGTTCTGTCCTTCACCAACACACACAGCATGAAGCGTCGCTGCAGGGCGCCCGGTGGCCCGCAGGAAGCTGCTCCTCCACCTTCCTGTCGCCAGGCTAACTCTGCAGGACGCAGCCTTCACATCGACAGCCTTCTCGGGTCTCGGGACCCCAGCAAACCAGGATGTCGTCGTGGCGTGTGGACTAACTTCTTGAGTCACTCAGCTGCCATGTTGGCAGATTTCAGATCTTCTGGATTTCTTATGCTCACACGAAAATAAAACTTGAAAATGAGTTTTCACGTGTGGCCCGGCGGTAAATCCCTGACTGCCAACCGGCTGTTTAGTTTTAATGTCTGAAACAAACCAAACACACCAAAGACACACCGCGTGACCAACTCTACACGTTTCTGCTTCAGTCGCAGAATTCAAACTTCTGAATCGAGCTTTATGGAGCACTGAGGCATGCTGGGAAGGGAGGAACAGTAAGGAGGAGGAGGAGGAGGAGGAGGAGAGGGAAAGTCTGAAAGATGCCTCGAAGGCTTCACCAGCTTTCTGTGATAGTGTGGAAAGGCCACACACACACACACACACACACACACACACACACGGAACTGCAGGGAGGAGAGGTCAGAGGTCACACTGGGTGGGTGGAGCAGAATGGAGACTATTTGGAATTGAAGGGAATAATAATTACTGTGTCCTCTTTCTTCTTCTCCATCAAACTGAGTGAAGCCGTCACTTTCGTCCAAATGAAATCAAATTCCCGTGTTCGCACATGTGCAGCTTGCACAAAGACGCGAATGCCGACGTGATTTCTAAACGGCATCGGCGTCGACGGGAGGAGCTTCTGAGTCAGAGGAAAACGCCGAAAACACAAGCAACAGGAAAAGATATGATAACAAACTGGTAAATGATAACGACATGCTGAAAGATGCAGCGGCTCTGGTGTTTAACGGTTCCCATAGCAACAACAGACCAAGCAAACCGGGAGCCAAGAGGTCAGAGGTCACAGCGGCAGGTCGAGCAGGATGAAGAACTATGAAGAGGAGGAGAAACAAAGAGAGGAGGATGAAGAAAGGTCAACGGGGGAGAAAAGAAAGGAGGAGGATGAAGGTCAATACGTTTCTGCATCAGTCCAATACGTGGAGAGCAGAAGCGCAGTGAAATGCTGGCCTGATGAAACTGATGGATGATGAAGATGATGACTACACGACCCAAACTCAGAGGACGAAGATCAAACCTAAAAACCAAAATCAACACAAAACGATGAAGACGAGAGTGAAGGAAGAATCCTTTGCTCAGTAATGTTACAGAGGAGTTAAAGGAAGATGGAGAGGAGGAGGAGGAAGAGGAGGGGGAGGAGGAGGAAGAGGGAGAGAAGGAGGAGGAGGAGGAGGAGGAAGAGGAGGGAGAGGAGGGAGAGGAGGAGGAGGAGGAGGAAGAGGAGGGAGAGGAGGAGGAGGAGGAGGAAGAGGAGGGAGAGGAGGGAGAGGAGGAGGAGGAGGAGGAAGAGGAGGGAGAGGAGGAGGAAGAGGGAGAGAAGGAGGAGGAGGAGGAGGAGGAAGAGGAGGGAGAGGAGGGAGAGGAGGAGGAGGAGGAGGAAGAGGAGGGAGAGGAGGAGGAAGAGGGAGAGAAGGAGGAGGAGGAAGAGGAGGGAGAGGAGGAGGAAGAGGAGGAAGAGGAGGGAGAGGAGGGAGAGGAGGAGGAAGAGGAGGGAGAGAAGGAGGAGGAGGAAGAGGAGGAGGAGGAAGAGGAGGGAGAGGAGGAGGAAGAGGAGGAAGAGGAGGGAGAGAAGGAGGAGGAGGAAGAGGAAGAGGAGGAGGAGGAGGAGGAGGAAGAGGAGAAGGAAGAGGAAGAGGAGGAAGAGAAGGGAGATGAGGAGAAGGAGGGAGATGCAGATGAAGAGGAGGACGATGAGGATGAAGAGTCGGAGGTCCCACAGTGTGACTTTAATCCCATTTTGCAGCAGCTGAAGAAGAAGAAAATCGATGGTAATGGCTTTGCAGCAGGCGAACCTTCAGCTGGAATTAAAGGAAGCAAAGAGAAGATTGGAGACGAGCCCCAACAACCGCCGTCCCACAATGCACTGGGCTCCCTCATCCCTGAGGACAGTCACCTCACACACACGGTCTGAAGTCACCTGTTGCACACCTGTCAGGTGTGTGCGTGACAGCAGGTGAACGTATCACGAAAGCTCTGACAGGTTGTCTTACGTCTGACGTCCTGACACAAAAACACACTCAAATCAACCGCAGAGAACACAACACACACACGTATCATCTGCTGTACACACTCCCTGCAACCAGATCCCTGTGTGTGTGTGCGTGTGTGTGTGTGCGGCAGACATCATGGCTGACGTGTCTTAACCCCCTCTGAGGTGGCGAGAACTCAACGACCTGAGAGGAGACAGTTTAGTGTCTTAAGTCACCTGTCAGGTCTAATGGAGCTGATTCAGATGGCTTCTCAGTGTGTGTGTGTGTGTGTGCCTGTGTGTGTGTTTGTGTGTTTGTGTGCACCTGTGTGCGTGTGTGCACACAGGTGCGTGTGTGTGTGCGCGTGTGTCATGTTGTCAATAACAAGTATGTTTTAAAAAAATGCGGTAAAACTCTTGTTAAGTTAAGTGATTGTTAGACGATTCAGTCATTTAAATTTGTCTGACGTTGATCGCGTCACACTGAGCTCACCCAGTGGGAGAGACGGGGTGCACCTGGTCAGGTGACCACAGGGTCTCAGGTGACCTGTGGAGTTTGCACATGTGGACGCACTCGGTGAGCCTGATGTGTGGAGCTGAGATGCTGACTCGTCACGTGTTGTTCCACTTCTGATTGGTCGGTTTAGTTGAGAAGCTGACCGCCATGTTTCCGTCTGACCACGAAAACACACCAGGCAGTCAGACGGGAGCGACAGCAGCATCCAATCACACGCACCGAGTGTCGGGGGGCGGAGCTACAGTTTGAAGTCGGCGGCTGGATCGTCAGCACAGAAACTGAACAGGGGGAAAAGTCACATCTGCTGGGCGGGTGGGGGTGAGGGTGCATGCGGGTGAGACGGGGGAGGGAGGGTTAATGCTGTGAGGGTTTTGGGCTTCTCCTCTGGGAACAGAACATTCCTGCGTTATCCTCTTTTACCTCCTGATTCACTGGAACAGAGAAGGCAGCAGACATGATGAGATTAACCCCCACCACCCGTCCTCCCCCTCCTCACCCTCCCTCCCCCCTCACCCTCCCTCTCTCTGTCACTGGATAGCCGATCTGCCTTAAGCGTTGCCGCTGAACACAAACACACAAAGTGCACGTTACACACCGCACACTCCAAAGTTTGGGTCGTCCCACCTCTCTGATCCTGTTTTAATTTCCTGTTGATAAGAACTTCCTCCGTGTCTCCCTGCCGTCCTCATGATGTCTCTGCATTGTCTACCGGAATCAATCATGAAAAACGTCTCACTGATGATGTCCAGGTGCTTCTGCTCTGCTGTCGGGTCACAGTTAAAGGGAGAATCTCTCCCCTCCCTGGCAGGCTTTTAATGTGAAATATCCGCAGGAAGCGCTGACCTTACAGCAGTCAAACAAAACGGCAGAGGACAGAAACTGTGCAGGATCAGTGAGTTTCTTTGGAGAAGTTACAGAACTTTAAGGCTGCTGTCTGCGTCAGAGTCTCCGTGTGGACGCTGGACTCGGGTCCACCAGCAGGTGGTAATAACCTGAAGTCATGATGGAGAGTTCAATGAGTTCTTAACAGATGAACTTCATGTGAAGAGGGGAGGGAGCTTTATTCTGAAAATCTGCTATAAATACAGGAACAAAGGGGATACACTAATGAACTAAATCTCAAACTGTGATTATTTAAGAAGACAAACACACGAGCGACTCGTCACAAATGAAACACTCGACTCTTGTAACGACTCAGCGAACACGAGTGGAGGAGGTCCTGATGACCCGGGGCGACGGGTGGTGAAAGAAAACTGCCGTTTCACCACAGAGTCTTACTCAACCGCTCCTGTTTTCACATTCGGTCAGACGGTTTCACCAGCACGACAGCAGCGGTGAGAAGGTCACAACGAGGCCTCCGATTGGTCGAGCCACTCTGGACACGTCACACAGGACATCTGGGTCATCTCTGCATCCTGATAGAAGAGCTCTCCTCTGTGTGTTTTCAGCTGTCAGCCTCCCTCACTCCCCCTCTGTTCCTCCCTCACCTCCTCTGGGCCTCCCTCACCTCCTCTGGGCCTCCCTCACTCCCCCTCTGTTCCTCCCTCACCTCCTCTGTGCCTCCCTCACCTCTTCTGTGTCTCCCTCACTCCCCCTCTGTGCCTCCCTCACCTCTTCTGCATCTCCTCTGTTCCTCCCTCACCTCCTCTGTGCCTCCCTTACCTCTTCTGTGTCTCCCTCACTCCCCCTCTGTGCCTCCCTCACCTCTTCTGCATCTCCTCTGTTCCTCCCTCACCTCCTCTGTTCCTCCCTCACCTCCTCCCTCACTCCCCTCTGTTCCTCCCTCACTCCCTCTCTGTGTGTCCCCCCCCCCCCCCCCTGTCTGATGTTGTCATATGATCTGTCTGCTTCCCCTGCGCTCCTGTTGCTCCTGTTGCTCCTCTTGTTTCTGGTGTTGTTCCTTCCTCGGCGCTGAGCTGCTAACACGTCGCAGAGCGTCTTTAATGACCCGCAAAAACACAATAACAAACGGCTGCTTCTCGTATGCATATTTAATGGAGACAGCTGAACAAATTACATATTTATGGATTATAAGATTGGGGGGGCTTGATGCCATTAGCCATGCAGACAGGTACGAGGGTCCCATCTGCAGCGGCATCTGTACGGCAGGAGGCCCCGGGGCCCGGCAGGGCGGGGAGGCGCCTGTTACTGCCGACAGTACAGAAGTACTTCCTTGTTAACTCCAGAACTGAGTACAAATACAAAAAAGGCTTCACTCTTGTAACCTCCTGCTTCAGTGTGGTACAGAACTCAAGGTACTTCAGAGACCAATCGCTCATCTACACGTCATCCTTCATTTCTGCATAAACGTTTCACTTCAAGGTTCCTCAGGCTGTTCAGTACAGAAGCAGGAGTTTTGACAGCACTTTAAAAAATTGCTGGGAATGTAAAATATTAAGTCTGAAAGACAGACAGGACGGAATGAGGACTGGGATGTCCGTCCGGTCAGGTACCCCAAGACCGGACTGGCACCTGGAATTGGGTACCTGAAGGTAACCTGATCTGAACTGTTGGAATATCAGCACATTATTCACACAGATCCCAGCAGCTAATTAATTACATGATGATGATGATGATGATGACGAAGCAGTGCTCGTCTCTCAGAGTCTGGATGGACAAAGACACGCAGAGAGAGTAGCTCCTGCAGGCCTCCTCCTCAGTATTCAGACAGGATTACTGCCTGCGTCTCCCCGAGTTACCGGCCCATTAAAACCCTCCCCCCTCCCTCCTCCTCCTCCTCGTTTTTTATATTAATTAAGATTTCAATTAAAGAGCTGGGGCCCTGAGACTTCACCCTTGTAAATTAGGAGTAAAAGTCGACGTCATACGGGATCGTTAAAATGTTGTGAATCAGTCGGGACCTCTGATGATCAGACTCCTCAGAGACAGGCACACAGACAGGCAGACAGACAGGCAGGCAGGGAGACAAACAGATAGACAGACAGGCAGACAGACAGACAGACAGACAGACAGACAGACAGGCAGAAGTCGGTTTCGGTTCAGAGTGCTTTACGCCCGGAAGCAGCAGTCATGCATCTCCTGTGGCTCGATTTATTTCAGTCTGTCTTTAAATCGTTGCTGTCCATCTTCCAACTGCTGGAGACACAATCCTCAACGTTTCTGTGTAGCGAGTACGTGCTGCTGCAGGTGAGCTTAAGGTGCTTAAGAGACGTCGACCATCCCCCGTCCCCCCCACGGCTTCTCCTCTGCAGCGTGACGGGGAGGCGGACTCTGGGCGAGAGGTGGGCTACAAGCCCAATATAAACTCTAAAGAAGCCACGTTTTGTGACTACTAGCACCACTTTGATTATGAAGCTCGGTACACTACTGCAAAACAAAGGCGCTTTCACATGGTGGAACTACTACTCTTACTTCAGCAGAGGAAGTGAATGCCTCTCAGTGTTGCGTGTCACCACCTCCAGCAGTGATCCGTCCTGCTCTGATTCCCTGACATTTACAGGCTGTGATGGCTGTGAGCTGGTGGTCTGCTCTCCTGTCTGACCCTCATGTTCTGTCTGGTAATAACGGAGGTTATCGCCACAGTCATCTTGTCAGTGGTGGATTTTCAAAAGCGAGCGAGCTGGGAAAAATAAAAGACTTTCAAATGCTTTGTGAACAGGAACATCTGCTGTGCCTTGTAAAGTACTTACAGCAGGCGGAGGGAGGGGCGGCATGAGGAGGTGGAGGAGGGTTTGGGGGCGGGGGCAGTGGACAGCAAGTCACTTGTTCTGTAGCGCTAACAACCTTAGCGAGGATAAGGTGGCTGATCCTCCAGTGCTAGGCTCATTATTGTTGGAGGGGATTTGGAGCTTTTTCCTGTCTGCTGGGGCGGGAGGAGCCTGGAGGGAGAAGGAAGTCACAGAGGGGCGGCGCTGGTGCTGGTGGGGTGTCTGATATTCCTGTTTTTAAAACCTGAAGTTAAAGTTGGAACAGCTGGATCAAGCATTGATGCTGATTCCCCATCATTTGTGGCAGCTTCATGATCTCAGGGCTGTGGGAATCATTTTGCAGCTAATTTTAACTTTCATCCTTTGTCATTAATACTAAAACTAGTTTTTTTTAACTCACTCCAATGTCTGAAATCTCTTTAACACAGACTCTTTCAATGTTCCACATAATTTGAAAGCTTAAACACCTGGATGACAGGTGAGTGCAGTGAAAACACGTCTAATCGTCTGTGAAGTCATTTCCCTGCAGCTTCACATCAGTGACAGTGCAGACCAGACTGAAGAAAAGGCAGGAGAGATGGTGGTTGGTGGTTGGTTGGGTGGAGGCTTTCTAACTCAAACCACCACCCCTCAGCATGAAGCCTGCTGTGGAGTCTCGCCACGTGAAACCTGCTGCTTCTGCTTTGTGTCCTGTCTGGAGTCGACGTGCAGAACTGGACCCAGAGAATCCCAAATATGCTTTCACTGGTCTTTAAGTCTGTGAGACACAAACAGTGAAAAGCACCTGTCATGTTGTCCTACAGCTCAGTGAGACGTCTTTGTATTTTTGTCCAACCAGCAGTCCAAAGCTCAAAGGTATTCAGCTTGCTGAGAACAGGAAACTCTCGCTGGGGCCACAGAATATTTTGCATTTTTACTTCATAAAAGGCAATGAAATGATGTGACTCGAGGCTCCAACGTACACACAGCATCACAACTCTCCAACAAACACCAAATGTGCACCCACAGGCAGTGACTCTGGACCTCAGACCAGGTTTCTGTTGGTCAATATAGCAATCGCTTTGTGCCAACAGCTTGATCAAGACTCGATCAAGATTTTAAGACCAGATTGTGTGCCTTAGTTTGTCCCCAGATTATGTCCCATTCAACAAGCATGCCCTAAATTCACCACGGGGCCCCAAAGGTTTAAGCAACAGCACCAGACCCGATCAAAGTGAATGAAACTCTTTGGGCCCAAGTTTGGCACAAAGTGGCCCCATGAAGACCACGTTTGTGCAGGCTGTAAAACAGACAAAAGACGAGCGGAGGGTCGTCGCATTGGCTGTGAGATCCACGCAAAAATGTGATGAAGCACACACCAAGGGAAGGAGTGGAGGAGGACGAGGAGCAGGAGGAGGAGGAGGAGGAGGAGGAGGAGGTGATGTAGCTGAGTGGATGTGCAGGACACGTACAGCCTCAGCACAGTAAAATTCATGATCATAAAGTGCAGGCCCTTGAATAAGTCAATGGAATAATCTGCTGCATCATGAGATAAGAGGCTGGTGAAAGAGGGAGGCTGAGGGGGGAGGGAGCAGAGAGTCGGGGTGGGCTCGGGCTTCTCATTAAGATTCTTGCGGTGCGGTGACTCAGCCCATTTTGGTAATGGAGAGCCCTGGCCACCTAAAGATGGAAATGGCCATTTTTCAACCCCTCCCCCTCACACACACACGCACATTTTATATATAAATTATCCCAAGCACTTACAAGTGGGGAAGGCTGGCGGAGGAACACTGCAAGGTCGTTCTCAAATCTTTTGGACGGCTGGGATCGGGACAGGAGTTTTAATGGGAGTGCAGGGAGAGGACAGCGAGGAAAACTTTTCTCCCCTCTGAAACGTTACCCACACAGAAATACGGAAACAAGTCTGAGCCATAAAGCCCACAGTCTCAAACAGTTTCCTTCACTCCCCGTCACGCAAACACACAACTAGTGAGCCATGAAGAAGAGCGAAACAGGAAGACGCTCACACAACCGGACCAGAGCCGCAACATCAGCGTTTAGCCCTGACCTGAGCATGTGGGGGGCCACCTGGGGATATTGATCGTGTGTGTGTTATAACAAATCAAACCAGGCTACAAAATTCACATCACGCCTCATCTCAAACCTCAGGAACAGTTCTGATAGGTATCCAACTTTGTGACTACTTCAGCTGTGTGTGTGTGTGTGTGTGTGTGTGTGTGAGCACATGAACAGGTAGACCATCAGATCAGAGACTCTGAGCAGGATCAGATCCAATCCAGATCCAAACCTGCACCCAACCTCTCATCACTTCAAAAGTTTGACACAACCCAACTGTTATTTGACACCGTAGTTGTGTATGTGCTGAGGCTGCGGTGAAGCACAGGTGAGCTCAGGTGAGCTCAGGTAACCGAGGAGAAAACAACAGCTGGTGACGAACGACAGACGGACACTCAGAGAGGCTTCTGGGAACGTGTGTTCTCTAACAAGGCTGTGACCCCGTCTGAGGCCGCGACGCTCTGCAACAGCTGCAGGTGCTGTCCTGAGCTCACCTGAGCTCACCTGACGAGGATGAAGAGAAAGGGGAAAGCAGTGAGCCCTCACAAGACTTTCAGTTTTCATTCATGTTATTTCAACTGCGTCTCCAGCTCCAGGAGAAATGAAAATGATTTGTTTCATTTTAAATTTCTTCTTTACTTGAGGTTTTAAAATACGTGACATCAGTGAAACTGATCGACCAGTTCAGCCACTCAAACCGTGAGAATCTGAAGCTGCGGAGCCCAGACGCTTCCTCTGCCGGAGGCGCTCAGGCTCACGCCTTTAAATCAGACCGGGTCCCTGGATCACTCGTGGATTTCCTTCCTAATCGTGTCCGAGCGTCCCCCGTCGGCCTGCTGAGTTTCCTCTCCAAACGGCGACAGGAGGAGGGAGGACACGTCGCCTCCTCGGCCTCAGGTCGCTCAGAAACCATTCTCACCTGTTTTCTCTGTCACTGTCCCCCCGCATGACTTCAGATTAACTGATCACTGAGCGTGACTCTGGACCAGGTCTGAAAGGTGTAGCTTCAGGACAGTCAAAGATCACAGGTCACAACTGATGTTTGCCCATCCAGACGACAGCCTGATGTTTTATCACCTTTTTGGTCTCCACCACCGACTGAGCTGAAGATCTGCTCTGCAGCTGCAGCTGCTCTCTCAGTGTGTCAACACTGAATCACTGGATTAAGGCGCTTTGCTCATTTGTGCCCGCAGAGCTGCAGGTCACCTGAGGTCATGTTTTTGGTGGCAGCAGTGGAACAACGCTAAGTCAGTCATGAGGTTAATCCCTGACCAGGTTCTCCACATCCACATTTTCCTCTCTGGGATCAGATCAGCGGGGACGC
>NC_058498.1:745000-752500 GCF_020382885.2 Scatophagus argus | reverse complement strand
TGACATGGGTGGAAAGGTTCATTAGATCTGGGACCTTCTCTGCAAACCATCCCAAAATAAAAGAAGCTCAGTAATAAAAAGGATCCAAGCACACACACAAAGGCCTGCATGCGTCCTGTGCTGCCGACTGGACGGTCGACCGGGCGGACTGGGATTAATGTGGACACTAAACAGACACGAGCTCTGCTGTTTACTCTGAGCGATAGGAGAAACTTTACTCCCTCCATCTCCTCCTCTTTCACTGATCTCCTTCTGGTCTGAACCACAGTGGAAAACCCGGTTCACGTGTCTCAGTTCAGTTCACTCTGAGCGAAGACAAGACGACTTTCGCGTCTGCTTCTTCATGCATTTAAGTCCTGTAGATTTTAAAGTCTTTAGGTCGTACTCGGAGTTCTAACAACACTTCATCAAACGCTGCACCGAAGCTGCTGATCCAAAACTGAATCTGAAGTTTCATGAAGCACCACAGCAGCAGAAGCTCCATCTAAACGGAGACGTGGTTAACTTCTGCGTGAGCTTTAAGTTTAAATCAAATCTCATGTCAGTCAGAATGAGAGCAAAATCTCAAAGTCTCAAAGCCCTGAAGGCAAGTCCAAGTCAGTCCTCATGTCTATGCTTTGGTGGCTCAAGCCTGACTCAGGTCACGTCTCCAGCTGCACTTTGAACTGATTTCACCTGATATCACCTGTGGGCGGAGGCCCTGGACAGGCCTTTGGTCCAGACCACATTGGCTGTGTGTGGCTGGGATTTGTTCTCAGTCCACTCCAGAGTTCAGATCACCTGTCCTGAACAGACATGTGGACACTGGAAGAGTCCAGGTTTTACTTCACTGTCTTCTGAGCAGAAGGAATGTACAGGACGGATGTGAAGTGGAGGTACACTGAGTGTTTCTCTTTCCACCGCTCCCTTTTCTTTCCAGAGGAAGCAGACAGGCCTCACAGGGAGGAGAGGGGGGAGGTCTTGGAGGAGGAGTGGTGGGGTGGGGGCGCTGTGGGCGATGGGATTGGGGGGGGGGGGGGGTGTAATGTTGAAGCAGCGGTGGGCTGATCTCCTGTGATCTCCTTCCTGTGTGGCTGTCAGGGCCTGTGGCGGAGGCTTACATCTTCCCCCGGCTTTGCCCTCCTGCCCCCCCAAATCTACCCTCCGTCTCCCCCCTCCCAACATCCCACCCCCGCACAGGACTTCATGTTCTTCCCCTCTGACCCCCCTGCACCCCTCCCATCCCACCCCACCCTGCCTCGTTCTGCCTCAGAGGACTGCTGCTGCTCCGTTTAGACTGGAGGAATGAAGAAAAAGAGGAAAAAGACAGAAAGGGGAGAGAAGAGCCCGTCGGCTACAAAGACAGACAGACAGAAAGACAGACAGACAGAAAGTCAGGCAGTCGGTCCGTCAAACAGCCAGACAGACAGACAGACAGACAGACGTAGTAAAGTTGGAGATACGATGCAGCTGTACAGACGCTTCGCAATGGGACGATCATTTTCCACATCGCCCCAACAAAGAAGGTATTATGTTGCTCTGATACTTTCTCCCCCCCCTCTCCCTCCCCCTCCTCCCCCTCTCGCTCAAGTATGTGAGATAAGCAGTAGGGATATTAAACCCACAGACATGCTTATTTGGCTGCTGGCACTGAGTATGACGGAGTCAGACTGCAGAGATAAAGACGTGGGGCGACCAGGTCGTCAGGGCCAATCAGGCCCGCTCTGATCAGCTCTGATCAGCTCTGATCAGCTCTGAAGTTAAAGGGTGGAGGACGGGAAAGCAAGGATCATAAGGCAGAAAGGGAGACAGAGAAAAAGGGGACAAGGGAGGAGTGCAGAGCAGAAGAAATGGTGTCCCACATATAAGCCGAGATGTAAAAGACAAAAGAGAAAGACAACACAAAGACGGCATGTGACGTGTCCCACAGCCATGTTTGAGACAGTCAGCAACTTCTGCTTAAACTGAAGTGAGAGAGAGCAAAGACAAACGAGTCCTTGATGGGACAATGAGTCCCCAAATGGACATAAAAAAGTACCCAAAGAATGGAAACAGTAAAAAAGTGAGATGAGATGTAAAACAGTAACGACTCCCTGATTGGACAGACAGTTGTCCTTGATGAACAGGACTCGGCTCCTGATGGGAGAGAAACAAGCCTCCAATGAAACCAAACAACTTCCCCCAAAGGGCCAGACAAAAACGACTGGACGCCAATCCAGAGACAACACAATTTATTTTGTCTCAAAAGACAAACACAAAGTCCCACGTACTCAGAATGGACAGAAACGAGAAGCAGAAATGAGGAATAAATGACCTAAAGGGACAGAGCAACGGGAGGACACTCCTCCAAGACTGGATGGAAATTAGAAAGACATGAAAACCAAAATCCCACGGGATGGATACAAGTTCACATCCTCAAAGAGACGAAAAGTGTCCAGTCCTAGAAAGATGAGGAATTAGCTCCAAACAGGATGGAAACAAGTCCCCTAAGTGGACAAAGGGACATGAAGGCTTTGACACCAACTCTCCTCAGTTTCTGGTCAAATAAGAACGACAACATCAGAGGTGAACGAGAAGGAAAGGAAACAGTGAGACAAGGACAAATGAAAGACGATGAGACAACAACATACTGTGAGAAGCAAAAGAGGTTACGGGAGGCCAGGGGTCAGTTCAGGTGAGCGCCGTGACCAGGCTGAGCCGCCGTAACCAGGTCGCTCAGTCAGGCCTGCTGGCACACTGACCTCCACACTCAGTTCTATCGATACCACCAAGTCCCCTCAGGGCCTGTGTGTGTGTGTGTGTGTGTGTGTGTGCGCGTGACCCATCAGAGACCTGAAGGTGACAGCATCCCTGTCAGAACCAAAACCACTTCTGCTTCTGAAATGATCAGGTTTGAATGTCTGAAGGCGGCTGTAAAGGTTTAACAGAACAACAGCTTCTTAAAGCTTTACTTTGCAGTGCATGAGATGCATGTGGATTCATTGTAACCATGGATTCCGGTGTGACAGTCCTGAACCTCCACCGGTGGTTCGTTCAGTCAAATAAATGTGCTGAAGGAAATCATTTTTGTCCAAGTACACAAATCCTACAGATTAGGTTTCGTGACTATTTGATGAACTGCAGCGATGCTGGCTCGAATTTACCTTTAAATCTAACTGGTGTCAAACTTTGTGTGCATTCGTACAAATCACTTGGCGTGGCCTGCAGGAGCGTCAGAGGAAGAAAGGGAACGTAGCGCAGCCTCTTGCTTAATGACCTTGAGACTCAACTGTTTGTTGGTTCTCACGCTGTGATGTTGATTTATTTTGGGTTTATTTAGTCATCACATGACCACCTGTCCCACCTTACCAACACCATTAACTTATTCACTTCTCACAGAGAATGAATGGAGGCAAACTGCTCTCCAGAGCCGGGGTGAGATGGGTGAGACGGGGGAGGACAGAACGGGGCACAGGAATGAAAAAAATACCAGAGAAAAAGAAAGTGGTGGTGGGCGAGGGGAGGGGGTCTCTGCTATTCGGCCCGCTGACTCAGGGCTCGATTGTGCTGCTGGGAAACGAAGGCACAAAAGAAACAGGGGGAGTCCACTTAATCCTGGCGGGGGGGCGGTCACTCCGAGCAGGGAAACGCCGGCGCGCTCATTTATCTGTTGCGGTGTTTCATTAGGACGCCACTAACTGCCGCTGGGCCTTTTGTCTTACTAATCCTCACAATCAAACATGCGTGCAGGGGCCGAAGCAGGATCGGGTGGGGCGGTGGAGGTGGTGGAGGTGGTGGTGGTGGTGGTGTGGGGGGTGTTTATTACTTAGAACGGCAGGTTTTTATGGAGAAATCAAACGGCCGACCACCTAGTGCAACCTTTTATCACAGCGCAGTACCGAGGACAAAGGAGCTGAAACGCTTGGAGGGGAACGAGGGGGAGAATATTTGCTCAAGAGACACTTAAACAAGCAGCTGAAAAAAGAGGGACTTTCCAGAATTACTCTTTCTTAAGATAAGTTAAATGGAGACAGAAGGCGAGCCAATGAGACGACACAGACAGGCAGAGAGACAGACTGACAGACATACAAAAATAAAGAGAACGCCGGCCTCGTCTGTGTTGTTAAGGGGAGAAGAAGCAGTGAAGGCGAGGCAGGCCTTTCTGGCTCGCTGGAAGCTTAGCTGCTGTTATCCGAGCAACCGGAGATAAAAAGCCGTCTTCTCCTCCCAGAGTCCGTGGGAGAGCGAGGGCCACGGCGGCAGAGAGAGAGAGAGAACAGATCCCCAAAGCGTTTCCTGGTGCAGAGCAGAGGTTCGCTAGCCGCCGAGGCTCGCAGCTCTGCTCACATGAAGCACAGAGGCTCCTTAATGCCTCAGCTGTGGGGGAGAATCGGACCGCGGCGATGCATGGAGGTCGCAGGAGGGCACGTCTCTCGAGGACGGACGTTTTTCTGGGTTTTTTCTCCTCCCTCCTCTCAATAAACACTCCAGCAGCATATTTGTTTATCTCCTGCTCGATTCTTCCTTCCATCCAACTCTCTCCTGTAGTGAGGGAAGCTGCTGAGTTTCTGCTCCTGGTTCAGACTCATGAAGACGTAGCAGAGAAAGCTCGCAGGGATTAATTGGTGTTGCGAACAGTCTTCACTCTGAAAGCTGAAGCAGGAAGTTGCTTCTGGTATGTCTAACTGTGATGGAGCCGGACTCCTAAAAATATCACTCGTCCTCCCTCAGGATTCCTCCTCGCTGCCCTGCTTCTCCCTCCAGCAGTGATTTGTTGCAGGCTTCTAAAACCTCGTCCGGCTCGGGCCTTCACGGACAGTTTCATGTTAGCTGGGAACGTGCACACACGGCTCAACGGCCTCTGAGCAAACAGGAAAACATGACGACTTGTGCACAGCGAAAGAATGAAGCTTCACTCTCACAGGTTGATCTCAGGGAGTTTTGTGGCTTTGCACTGATGTTCTGGGTTCAGGTGTGTTTAGACTACTGGGATTTTCCCAGTTCACACTGGTTTCAGAAATGTAATGTACAGCTAACAAGGAACTTTTATAAACCTTTTTTAGGCTATTTTGACAATTTTAAAGAAACACAGCTGAAGACTGAATTTATGTTTTTTAGCCAGAATTTCCCGGTTAACAGTCGGGTGTGAAGCCCGGCAACACAAGCTGACTGAAGCTAACTCTTGTTCTGACACCAGAGACCACAATGAGCGTCAGCCTTGTCCCATATACGGCTGCCAGATTTGGGTTCATTTCTGGAGCCCAGACTTGAAACATTTTGCTCAGTTAGAGTTGAAGAAGACCTGTCAAGAAGAATCCACTTTGGATAATCCACCTCCAAGCTACGCCGACAGCAGCGTGAGGCTGCAGCAGATGCCAACAGCTGACAGAAGAGTCATAGAACCTCACCTGGCTTTCGACCCAAACACCAGAGACCGGCGCACAACATGAGCACACCCAGCTCGAGTCTCATGGACGTCAGTTAGCGGCTCTTGGGCACACAGAGTCAGAGCAGTCGGGACGACGGGATTTAACGCCGCTGGGTTGGGTGCGGTCGCCCTGTGCTGCGGGAGGACAGCGTGAGCGTATTGTGAAATGAGCGGTCGGTCACGTTTCAGCAGCTCTCTCAGCCCAGCCGCTCCCTCGGGTTTGGATCGTGTACATTCTGCCGAGTCACAGCACCTCTGGGAAACAGTGGGAAAGCTGGGCTCAGCTCGGCTCAGCAACCAGCCAGCCGCTCATCCATCTCCACCCCCCCCCCCCCCGGCCATCCAGCGCTCTGCAGGGGGTTATGGGTAGATTCTCCCCTGGAATCGCTCTGCTCTGCTGCGCTGCAGAGGTGCCAGCTGCCCCTGGAAGACGCCACTTCGGCCTGTCCAGCTGCTGATTTAGGCTGCAGGCCGAGAGGCAGACTGCTGGCGGACTGAAGGCAGAGGGTGCAGAGGGTGCAGAGGGTGTAGCGGGTGCAGCGGCGCAGCAGCACCCGCTTCATGCCTCCTTAATAATGGAAGCTGTGTATTAGCCCTGACAGTATCATTTATGGGCGAGCTGCACGGCACGGAGGGCCAGTCGTGGGATGCTATCGTTTAAAAGCAATATGGAGTGGAATTATTTATGAGGCCACGGTCTGCACACGCACACACACACACACACACACACACACACACACCTCCCTTCCTCTCCACAAAGCAATGCACCATGAAGGGCAGCAATGGACCCGAGTTCAGCATTATGAGTGTGTGTGTGTGTGTGTGTGTGTGTGTGTGTGCGCGCGCGTGAGTGCGTGTGTATTAATTCAGACGCTACGTACTGAATCATGTGGGTGCCTCTGGAATGTGAACTAGAGACACCCTGATTCAATCAGATATCAGATATCAGTCTGATATTGACTCTGATGTGTTTTTGGTGAGGCCGAAGCTGATCTATTTAATTTAATTCTATGTGTCCATCTGCGCATGTCTGCGGCATAATCTCCAAATACAATTTAACAGCCACATCACAAACACTAACGACATGTAACATTTGCATTTTGGAAGAGAAAACAAACTGCTCAGTCCAGCACAAGGCATGATGGGAAAACATGGCCGTCACACCAGCACAGCAGGAAGCTGAAGATGCTAACATGATGCTGGCTAAGTATTCTGAAGCTCCCCCGAACACCTCTCACTTTTACTTTTTTAAACTTTATTGACAAGACAGTAAAATTCAAAAACCTCACAAGCCACAGTCCCAAAGTGGCAGCTCCACAGAGAATTTAAAGCTTAATGAGTGACGGTAAATACAGAAGGTGTTGGAGTGGAGTGTGTTGTGTGCTTCTGTGTCATGTGTCCCCTCTGGACAGACTGACATGTGGACACCCAGCAGAGTCCAGCAGAGTCCAGATAATTAAAGAGCAGATGTGGAGACACTGAGCTGCTGCAGTCACCTGATCACAGGCAGCTCGACCTCTACAGCTGCTTCAGCCACACCTGGCTCACACACACACACACACACACACACAACAGCAATGCGTCTCAGAGCTCCGTTCACCAGGACAACTGGACACAATTCGTTCTGTTGTGTTTGGGGAAATGTAGGAAAACTGTGTTCGAGGCAGGCGGTGGAGGTGAAGAGTAATGACCTTCTAACTCCTGCTACTTACATCAGACAGACAGGAACAAGAGATGGAGGAAGAAGAAGAGAAGAAAGAGAGAAGAGGGAAGAGAGGAGCACAAACAGGAAGACAACAAGAGAAAGAAGAACAAAAAGGAGACAGAAAAGGTGGACGAGGAAAAGAAGGAGGAACAACAAGAGGAGGAAGATGAATATCACAATAAAAACAGAGCATGGAATGGAAGCAGAGGAAGAAAAAGTGGGAGGAGGAAGAGCACACACACACACACACACACACACACACACACACACACACACACACACACACACACACACACACACACACACACACAGTAACAGTAAAAGTACTTTCAGAGGTTACTGAGTGCATGGAACCACGTTTATGTGCACTGGGAAACATGTGCTGTATATGTGTGTGTGTGTCTGTGTG